>NC_139489.1:14950400-15250353 GCF_008360975.1 Lichenostomus cassidix | reverse complement strand
AAATGTATATACTGTGGGCAAGGCCTCACACTGGTCTCAAGCACCCTGTTTGCCCAGCTCACAGCCATAAGCAAAGGCCAGCTCATGTGGGTCACAGTCCATGTGGGAGTTGGCTGCCTCAGCAAGTGATGCAGGCTAGACTGCCTGGAGCTTTATGCTCATATTATGTACAAGGAATTTTTCCTGCATTGCGCTTGTTCAGTGGAATTTGTATGCAGAGCCAAAGACTGTTCCATAACCACCTCAGAAAAGTGTGATTCATCAGATGGCATTTGAAAGGGGCCATCCCACTGTCTGTCCCCCGGAAAACCCCTGGCTGCACCAGCAATATTCCCTGGTGACAGTGCTTGTAGAGGTGGAATCCCATTCCAGTGGGCGTTCCTAGTAGACACCCATACACTTATATTGTCTTTTCAGTGTATTGCTAACAAACACGTTTAATTTACTAATCTAGAACAGACTTTCAGTATTACAGAAAAAAAATGGTTTCTGTGTTATTTCTGGAAGCTTATATATTTTTTTCCACTTTCTCCTTTCCTCTGGGCACCACCTCCCCTTTGCATAATTTCATTAAGATGTATAAACTCTCCAAGATATATACCAGAGGAAGGAGAGCAAAAGCAGCAATCACAGAAAAAACACTGAAATATCACTTTCCATCCAAGTTACACAAAAAATTTGCAAAATTTCTTGGCACCAGAAGCATGGGAAATCAGAGCCAGCTACTAGCAAGTAAAGGTGGGGTTCCTGTGGTGCACTGTCAGGGCTGCACCAGCAACAGTAGGAGAGGTATTTTTGCAGACTATTGAAGCAGAGAATCTCAAGACCCTTTGCTGACATCCATGCCACTGCTGGTCAAACCAGTCAAAGGCAGCAGCACTGGAACTGTGCTGTGATCATACCCTGCCTTACCATGTAAGTTCAGCTCAAGTGAAGAGGTCAGAGATCTCCATGTATTTTTTTAAAACACAGAAACCAAATCAACCTGCTGTTAAATGTTGGACACCTAAGACATCAACTGTAGGATGTCGGGTTTTGAATGAAAACTTCATGCCTTCTTCACCTGAGGGTCTGAGTAAGAATAGGGAAAAAGAAAATTAAAGTTGTTTATGAAGTCCTATAGCCCTGTCAGGTGTGATTCCTTCAGCAAATTAACAAATTTTGTAAGCTGACCACAACAACCAAGGTAGTTCCCATCTGCCCAGGATTCCTCCAGCCTAATGAGGGCTGTGCCAGAGCAATTGTCTCTCCACGAACTTTCACCAACTCCCTCCTGAAAGAAGATACACAAGCTGTTCATTTAAAGCTACTTCCCAGATGCTCTAAGTCACAAGAAAAGCAAAGCTATATATCAGCAACCATGGATATGGCATTGTCAATTGTAGCTCTTGGATTAAATGTATATGCTCACCATTCATGTGGAATGAAAATCAATTGATGGTCTTGGATCTTTTCCCAGCAGGCTAGTGTCTGCTGCTCCATGCCACCGGGATGAATATCACCATCTGGTTCTCCTCTTGAGGCTTCAGCAATACACACAGAGCAGAGAAAAGGAGTGACCTGCCTTCTCAGCTCCCTGTGTAGTTCTGGATCCAGGTGCCAGGGCAGGGCAGGGCTGACCAGCCAGGTGCTCACTGCTATTTCCCTGCCTGAGCCAGATCAGCAAAGACAGGGTCAACATTTTTTTCAGCCACGAGCATGTTTCTTTGCCTGTAACTTGTGTGTTTGTCTATAATTCGTGTCTTTGTAAATATTTATCCCCAAATGGCATCTGAAGCTCCACATTCTTGGTTTGCCTGGGACAGTGAAAATCAATAAAATAAAGGCAGTTTCACTTGCAGGAATTTGAAGCCATGGTGTTTGCCCAATACATATCCATATACAGTGCTTCACTGCTAGAGAGAATTGCTCCAAAGTAAAAATACTGCAGGTACGAATCCTGATCTTAGAGCTTGTAAAGAGATATTCTTACAGTAGCTGAGGGCTGGGGGTTGTGCAACCCTTGCAGCACTGAACAGTTACCTGAGCACAACCAGCGTATTGAGAATGCTTGGCAAAGAAATATTCCCCCCAAGTCTGTGGTTTCAATAAAACAGCAAATTAGTTAATGAAGGATGGCAGCATCTCCAAAACAGCCCCAAATTTTAGAGAGTGGGGTTTTCTTCTGATAAAGTTAGCATAAAGTACAGTAAAATCCTTTCAGGAAGAAAATTGTCCTCACATACTGATAGGGTGATGCAGTAGAATGGTTCCTTCAGATGAGTAGAGGTTTTGCACTAGATCTTATTTGGGAGGAAGGATTTAGCCAGAACTTTTCCTGTTCCAAGTTGGCAGCAAAAAAGAAGAAACCAAAACAAAACCCAGTCCACAGGGAAGAGAAAATAAAGACTACAGATATTGTTGTCAAACTTTTAGCAGGTTGAAATTGGAGCTGCCATGTACAATGGCTCAAGTGTGTAATTTTCAAAAGAGGCATCTGGAAAAAAACAAGTTTCAATTCATTTTAAATGTGAAGCCAAAGGAGTTCAGAAGAAACATTTTGGTAAAAGAAAAAAGTCTTTTAAGAGGGGTTAGGGCAGGAACAGTTCACCTCTACCCCAGTTACTGATCAAGCTCTGAGAAGCAACCCAGGTTTTTCAGAGGATTGTTTCACTGGAGCTCATTTAACCATATGCTTTGTATGACAGAGCTTCAGGAGGTGAGCAGTAAAGAAGCAGAACAGCCCTGTGAACAGTCAGCACATTGAACTGCAGGATTTCTTTGTTTTTTGTGATGTGTTAGGACCAGTTCCAAACTCCTCATAATCATTGCATTAATCTCACAAGCTGTGCCTTACTTCAACCCTGCAACATTAGAAACAGGAAATTTCCATCCCCCTGGCCTTTGACAGCCACTTAGCCACTGCCTTTGTGCAAAACCTCATAGAAGGAAACAAGAGCTGCATCTCCAAATGTGGTGACTGCTCTTGGAGACAGTAAGAGTCTCTGCTCAGTCTGAAAATACCTTTACATTTATAAGTCAGCTCCAAAGAGCTCCAAAACACTTGGCTCATTCTGCCCCAAAATCAGCACACCCCTCAGCAATCCCCCATCATGCAGGTGAGGTGGAGGAGCCCCATCTGGGTCCTCTTGTGGACAGTGCTCTGGAGAGACACAAAATCAGCGAAAGCCAGGCACCAGCCATCCATCCCTTCCTCTCCACATGTCAGACCAGAGGCACATGCCTGTCTTTAGTACAAATCAGGGAGGATGGGGATATCTGGCAGTCCCTCATCCCTCGCTGTGAGCAGGAGTAGGACTCAAGTATCCTCTGCCAGCAGTGCCTGAAGTCCCATCCTTGTCTCCTGCACAAGAGCCCACACTGGAGCCAGTCCCGAAGGCTGTACAAGCTCATATCACTCAAGAACTAGAAAATGATAGAGCATCCTGCACACAGCAGGGAGGAGAGGAACCCCCAAACAGGGAGCACATACCATCATTGGGGTCTATTTAGGTGATACAAAGAAGTAGATATCAAAGGCTGTGGCTTACACCAAGGGGTAAAACCTCTCCCTTTGAGCAGATGGTGTCTGTGTGCCCAGAGGACACCGCTGGCTGGTCTGGAAAAAGCAAAATAAGTATGTGCTGTGAAGGACAGTCAAAAATGAGAGAGAGAAGGACAGGGAATTTAGCTTTTCTGTCACATAAAGTTATGCCAAGCAGCCTGTAATAAAGGTGTCATGATGGAGGAATTGAAGCCATGCCAGAGGCTGGCAGCCATGCTGTGTGCTCTGTGGCATGAGCACGTTGTAGCTGTGGTGCCTCCTGAGGGGAGAAAGAAGTGTTTGCTCTCCACCAGGGCATTTTGTGGGAGAACCTCCCTTTCTGACAGCAGCCAAAGAAGGTGCTGCAGATCATAGGAAAATCAGGGCAAGAGTCAGGGCTGTGCCATAGCAGTGGTAGTTTCCATGTATTTGCTAATCTTCCATGGAGTTCTCTCCCATGAACTTCCTTTGCATCCTCTTGAGACTAAGAAAAATCTATCATCCCAAATATCCTGTAGCAAGGAGTTTCACAGCAGTAGATCTAAATAGCACCACAGCAAAATAACTTTTGTACTAAAAGGAGCATTTAGAGTTGTTTTTCTTCCCCAAAATATGTTGTTCACAGTTATTGACAGGAACAGAGACACCCCTGCAGGCCAATGATCTTGGGGCTCAGGGCATTTTCACCCCAAGTCCTTGTAAACTGCCCAGCCCCACTGCACATCCCAGCATGGCGAATCCATCCTGGGCACCCTCTCTGCTCTCATACCCTGAGGAGCACAGCTCACTCTGAGGCCCGTTAGCTGTTGAGCACCAGAAACGCTGTGACCAGCAGGATAACAAGTGGAGAACTAGCATCTACACACCTTTCTCCACATCACATAGGGCTGACGTAGTTTTATAATATCCAGTGCCTAGTCCAGTTTGCATCTGTCCATTCATCCTTTAAGCTTCTTTGAACTCGAGTCTTGCACAGAGCTAATCACACCACCATTTTGCTAATAATAGCAGCAGCCCTTCAGGCCGCCAGGAGCACTGATTGCTGCTGAACAAAACCACAGCCATGCTACTACATCTCTGAGGTCTCCTCCATTACCAGCCCCTTCTGAGTGTGGTGAGCAGAGAGCAGCAGAATGTAAAGCTAAAACACTCATTTTTGGACCTTCTGAGCCTCAGCCTGGCTGTTCAGTGTTTCACAACCCATGCTGTTGGCTGCAAGCTCCTCTGGGGCACTTAGCAATTAGAAGCCCTGCAAAGAATGTTAAAAGCATTTAATTAAACAAATATATTTAAAGATGTTGCTAAGGATGATCAATGCAAGAACAAACATAAACAAAGCTCCACAGGCACAAGGACCTGTACATAGGGCAGTAACTATGCCTGCCTTCCTCTGAGGTTACCTTTCAGAGTGGGTGTAATTCTTCTGTGGGGCAACTCCTTCAGATACACCCTGGCTGGGAGCATACCTGCTGTTCTGGGATAGACATGGCCAAGATTCACTTGACTTCCTGGCAGGAAGAAAGGCAGGTTTCAAACCATGGTGCAGCACTGCTGTCTACATGATTATTTTACAGTCTTTTAATTACTTCAGAAAAATGATTTAATTAAGGCCTCTTCTGCAGAGTTCTAGTTCAAAACTGCTGCCTTTCAGCTTCACTGGTCCTAAACTGAAAGAAGAGGAAGTCCCTGAGAGAGGACATGCTAAAACTCCTTTGTGTAATGCCTGTGTGGACTCCTGGAGCTGACCTCTGTCTTGCAGAGATGACACAGTCACTGGGGTTTCAGATCAGCTGCACCTGGGGAAAACACCCATGCTCTGGGTGAAGGCTGAAATTTGCGGTAAGAGGAACATGCACTCAGCCATAAATAGCTCTGAAGGTTTGAGGAACATTCCCAAGTACTATTATTCATCCACACTAGTGCTGACTCGCAGGGACAGTGCCACCGCATGCACTCAGTTTTAAAGCCAATTTACTTAACTAGATTGTAGTACAAAGGCAGCTAGAAACCTATCTCATTCTCCTGGGTCAGATCAGGCTGGCATTTTCTTAGATCTCAAATACACCAACCAATACTGACAGTGAGCAATTTACAACCCAGCTGGCCTTTGCCTTTTGTTAAGCATATTTCACAATTTCAATAGTTTAAAACAAGGCCCTGAAAGACACCTGGTTTCCAGCTCTATTGTGCATTACAGCCCTACAGACCTGGGTACATACTCAGAGTCTCCACTTGCCAGCATTTTACATCCATAGGATATCCTTGCAGCTGCAGTGTGGGAAGAACTCCCTAATAAAACTCTCATGACAGCTAAGAGCCTGGAGGGCTTGGAGACCAACCACTGCCTTCAGGTGTACCACCCCGACCTCACAGAAGCCAAGCAGCACACAAGGGCAGCAGAGTCACCAGCCCCTGTGCAACATCCTGCCACTGCCTGGACCAGCCACCAGACCAAAAGCACCTTGCAAAATGGCCTCTGAATTCCCTTTCTGCACAGGGCACCAGAAGTCGTGTGGCCAAATGGAGGGCTGGGCAAACCAGACATTGCACCACACTGTCGCTCCTGGGGAGTCTCCTTCTGTCTGTGTCCTCAGGGTCAGGGCTCTACACTGGGAGGCCTCAGCCCACGTCTCACGTCCAGTTACAGACACCACTACTTTTATCAAACTTGGTAAACTGACAGGATTGAGAGGAGAGAAACAGAAGTTACAAACCACACCCAAACAGGAAAGAAAGGCTGAACGAAGAGGTTTAACCCAGGGCAGAGAAACAAAGAAGGGTGGAGGAGAAGCACTCACTGCAGAAGAGGCTGTGACAATCATCAGGTGTTCTCTGCACTCTCTTTGAACAGGGTTAGAAACACAACCCAATTTCCAACGAAGACATCAGAGGCTCTTCAGACACAGAACTGCAAGAGCCGTTTCGATGCCTATGGAAATTGCAGCTTAAGGATGTTATGGTAACTCTTTCCTTGCAGTGCTGCAGGAAGAATGTGGTTCCCCCAAGCTGAATGAGCTGGAAGTGGACAGGACTTTGCCTGCCCCAGCACTTTCATGCAGCAGCCCTGGAGTAGGAGGCTGGGAGCTGAGAGGGAGCTTGAAGGCCCGCTGTGCTGGCAGAGCTCTACCCCACCCGAGTATCACCTGCCAGCCAGAGGAGGGACAATCCCTTCATGAGGGGAAGCTGCAGCTCCAAGATTAGACTGGCCCTCGACAGTGCCGGGGTTTCCCTGCAGGCTGCTGTCGAGCATGCAGCAGGGCAGGGGGGCAGCTCTGGGTAGGGCGCTGCTGGGATAAGTGCCAAGATGAGCTTATCACAGATACTTGCACAAGAGCAGGAGGGGAAGATCATGTAAGCAGCCAGCTGCACAGGCACCCTAAGGCCCCGCTCTCAGAGGCAGAGGGGACAGATGTCAAGCAAGAAAATATGAAAAGAAGAAAAAGGCAAAGTCATACAGTGCCCTGAGCATTTACACTCTTTCTAAAACTTCTGAAGTTTCAAGCCAGAGGTGGGGCTTCTACCTCCTCTCAGGACCATTTATTCCTTTTTTTCCCACTCATGCTGCATTTCCTCCCATTATCACGATCCCCATCTTTCAGACACATTGCATGTTTCATTCAACAGTATTCCCTTTAGGCTGTGGTTAAGACCACACTCTTTCTTTTATGGCATCTCCCATATATGCCTCAGGAGGAGCAAGGTAAATCTGGTTTCCCCAGAAGAGGGGACCTTCCATGGGGTGTTGACAACAGCCACAACACCCAGACCTTCTCCCGCCTCAGCTCTGCCAGAGCAGCTCCAGCAACCCCCTCTAGGGTAAGCCAGCCCGCCCCAGGCCAGCAGTGCTGGCTCCAGAGCTGCGGCAGCGTGGTATTAGGGAAAAGGGTCTTAAAATCCATTTTTACAAACCATGTGAGGCAGCAAAAATACACAGATCTGGTTAGCAGAACAGCAGCATGTTCGTGCATTTATTCCTAATGGTCTACACAACCCAGTCCTAACTTGAAATTTTATTGTTTATGGGCACAGCATGTTCATTTTATGGGAACAGACCTGCTCCGTGCTGGAAGAATTCCTGCAAGCAACTGTGGTGTTAATTTAGAAGATGGCTTTCTTCCCAAACAGTCATCATTAAACCAATAACCCTGTATTACCTCCAGCATCAAGGGGCACTGTGCTGTTGGAGGCAAGACAGAACAAAGGTCCCAGAGATAGTAATTGCAAAAGAGCTTAGGGGCTGTTCTCTTCAGGGAAGAGAGAGAGAGATGCAGCCTGGACCAACTCCAGGGTGTGTGGTTTTAAAGATCCTCACTTGAGCTGTACTGTGTTGATGCGCAACATTACAGAGCTGCCACTTCTGCACCCATGACTGGCTGAGTTACAGGAACTATTTTCAGCATCTCAGCCAGAAACAACATCTCTCATGACTTTTATCGTGGAATGAGTGCGTGTTTGTAATCAGCTTGGAAAATCTGTTTCTGAGCTTAATGCTAAAGCCTCATCTTTGCTACAGAAACAACTGTACTCAGTGACACAGCGTACCCTCCCTTCAGCAGCATGGGGAATGATTTGCTGTCCTGGGAAATTGGTCACAGCATAAACCCACAGGGTTTTGCAACCTCAATGTTTGATGCCTTTGGTTTAAGTGCTGAACACACTGTGTAAGCACAAGTGGACAGCCTGAACTAGGAACTCTTCTGCAGTGCTGAAATACCAACCAATTGTGTAACACTGTAGCTAATCATCAGTTTGTGCAGTGATTTTATCAATTCACAGAGGGAAGCAAGCGATTAATGCCAGGGTCAAAATCAGTACAGAACTAGTCTCAATTCTTTCAACTTTAGTAATCTTAAGGATCAACTTGCATATTCCAACAGCAAACTTGCCCAAGAAACTTTTTATTTAAATATCCTCATAAAATGTCCTTCTGAACAAAAAAAGGACCCAGGCTTTGCAAGGGCAAGGATGTCAGTCTCCAGCCTAAGACAAGGCAGACCAGTCGTGGATGCATTGCACTGTGGTTGCAGATGGCCCTGCTGTCACTGGAGAATGCGACTATTTGCACTGTGTCTGTAACTGAACTGATGCAAGCTGTCCCTCAGGACTTTTTTCAAAGGAATACTAAACTATACTCCTCCCAGACTGCCTGGGATGCAACATATCCATGTAGCAGTCAGTTTGTCTGTACTTCTGCAAGCAAATAGGTTGATATATTTCTAATAATTTGGTTTGGCTTAAACAGAGCATCAGCAGTTAGTTGTCTTGCTGTGTTTCTTCAACATGGAGACGATTAAGTAAACAGCTTGCCTAGAGAGGCTGGAATTTCCATTGCTAACCCATTCCTACATATTGACAAGTATCTGGCAGGAATGAGTTAAGGAACCTTATTTCTGCATGAGGCAGGGTGAGAAGCTTAAAGACATCTTGAGGTATCTTCCAGTCCTGCCTAGACTGATGATTTGCTGTCTAAATCAAATTGTACTGGGATCACACATCAGAAAAGCACTGACAGGGCTCTGCCATGGAGCTAATGATGGGACAGTCTATGCCTCTTGAATCTTTCCACATGACACAATCTCTACATGATTTACATTTTTCACAATCATTCAGGCATTTTACCTTCCTTAAAGAATCCATAGCTTATAGACAGGAGATATGTTTTCAATATCCTTTACCCCAGGTGAGGAAATGGCTGTACCAAACCTTAAAGTAGGTCTCAAGTCATGGGCTTAGCCTTCCCCCTTGCTTTGGACTGAAAAGCAGTGCCATGCTCCACTGTGTCTTTCAGGCCAGTTGTTGCAGGAACAACGATCCCATCACACTGGGTGGCAGCTGCCCAGATAAGTTAGCCTGAGCCACATGGCAGCTAGCCACTGCCACGGTGCCCTATGGCTCTGCTACCCTCAGCCCACTGCCACGGTGCTCTATGACTCTGCGTGCAATACTGAGATCCCTCAGCAAATCCGAGACTTTTGTTCTCATGTTTAGCACACTCACAGGGTCACAACCCAAAGACCCAACAGAAGCCCCATTTTTCATTTTCGTAACAAGCTGCAGAAGTTACACTCAGGACTGTCAGGTTTCCTGCCCAATTCCCTGTCCTGCGAAATCTGAAAGCCAAAATCTGCTCCTGCAAGAAATGAGAATGACAGTCAACCCCACAGCTGTAGAAGCACCAGCTTTGTTTAACTTGACTTTAAGTAATCACTTCCTAGCCCACTGCCTTCGTGTAACCATACACCACCAATTTCTCTGCACATCTATGGAAACACAATATACAGAACAGCTATTTCTCTAAGATTTTTATTAGAAATACAGTTCACAAAGCAGAACCCCCATACTCAGACATGACGTACAGTGCCTGGGAATCCTGCTTTGCTACCAGAGAGGGCAGCTCAGGACTGCAAAGCCATTTATGTAGCAGCAGGGAGCCTTTCACATCAGCATGCTTTCACATCCAGCATTCTTTCACACCCAGCAGGAATGTCAGCATCCTCTCTTACACGAAGAGGCTTGATACCTGCCCAGGAGTGCCACAGTTTGGTTTGCATCATTGGAAGCAGTTTCCAAAAGGTTACTGACAAACGAAAGGATCTTTGCAGAAATGAGTTAAAGTGGAAGGAGCAAACAGAATGGGCAATTTCCTACTTCCTCTCATTTGAACAAACAGGTTTTTCTGCAGGGCTATACATGTGTTCTGCAGAATTCAATTAGCCAAATAAAAACAGTAGTAGGTCATTTAGATTGTGTACATGGAAAAAAAATTGTCCTGAAGCACTGTATTCTGGATAGAAACCATACCTACAGGATTTACTGGGAGCGGCAACTCTTACCTCTTCCTTCTTAAGAGTACAGGCACCATGGAACAAGTTCAGCATGAGGTACTTGAAATCAGAGCTTTTACTATGCAAACACAGTTTTCACCCATTAAAAAATAGATTAGAGGAAGATATAAACATCTTATTTATTAAATCAAATAGAAATGCAAAATATATTTCACATGCCTTACATGGAAAAGAGATGAACTTCCAAGACTTTAAAGCAAAACTGTGTCAGCTGACACGCAGGAAATAGGAACATTATAAACAGTCACAAAGAGGAGGAAGGACTGGGGGGAGGTGTCATGGGGGTGCTGGGCAGTTCCTCCCCACTCTGAGAAAGATCTCCTAAAAACAAGAATGGACTTTATGCTAAGCAAGCATTAGAAGCTTTAAATTAACTTTAACATACACTTATTTTGGAGGAAATTGTCTAAAGAAGTACAGTTGGCTACTAACTAGTCAAAACAGTGGCCTAAGTTATGTATACCATACTATTAAGTGGACATGGGTTTGTTTTTTTAGTATACCATAATCATATGAAATAGACATGGGTTTATTTTTTGAACATCAGTAGGGCCAGCAGGAGAATCAGAAACACCAAAAACACCTTTTAAAAACTAGATCAATACACAGCCACATTCTGTGCGACTCTGCTATTAAAAAAGGGGGGAAAAATGAAAAATAGAACTATTTTTCTAAATATTTAAATCATTTTGTCACCCTCCAACTCTTCCTCCCTCCTACACACAATTTCTTGGAAACTGAAATGACACTCAACAGCAAATACAAAGCATACACCAATAGTATATTCCACAGTTTTTCTAAAGAGTCAATAGTCCAGCAATTTTAAAGTGATCTATGTGCAAAAAATAAACAAATGAAAGTTTCTTAAAAAAAATCTGCTGCAGCCTTAACTTTTACTAAAAAAAAAGAATCTGAGGATTAGCACTAAGTTTCCCAGTGGAGGACAGATCAGTAACTCCAAGTACTCTGCCTAACCTGTGACTTGGTGTTGCAAAACTGTCAACATCCCAAGTTTACTACCTGCTGGCAAGTGGAAAACAGACTGTATCCCCATGAGAAGTAGGAAAACCACTAATCATAAACTGGTCTTCTGACATACATAAACATATGGTGCAGGTATGTATTCAGAGACTGCTACCTACAGCTGAGAACAGTCCTCCCAGCATGACTAACAGTAAATTATTAACAATAAAATGTGCAAGACTTCTAAGAGCAGTATTTGAAATGTTCCTGCCTGCTCAATGCCTCTAGGCCTAAACTATCCGCTCGTTAATAGTGGTGTAAGTCAGGGCAGCTCTGGTGAAGTTACAGTAGAAATGACTGTGCATGAGGATTTCTGTGTGAGAAGAACAGTCCCTTGAACTACAGACTAGTTCAGTCCTGACCACACTACAATAGGGAATTGTGTTTAAACCATGAGTAATCATGCAATCATCTCCCAGCATAGTACTTCTTTTCTGCACACATGGAATGTAAATGACTGAGATTTACAACTGATGATTTTGCAGATTTAATGGATTATATTTCTCTAATGGTTCTGGCAATGCAAACTCAGTTAAAAAAACACCACCAAAAAGGCTAACCTAAAAAAAAAATCCCAAGCTCACTGCTGTCTGCTTTTTTCTTTATTGGATGACTTATCTGGCACACAGTTAGGGTTTTCTAACACTGAGTAAGTGTTCAAAGACATCAGATTAGTTGGGCTGGGGTATGGTAAAGTCCAGGTGTGGAAGACACCACAATAGGTGATAAAGCTTAATTATGGTCGAGTAACAAAGCAGATCTTATGTCTGCTATTAGTCTAGTAAATGGAGATGATGTCCCACATCCTAAGCAAAGGCTGGGAAACAAAATAATCGCCAACTCATAAAATGCCTTGAGTTTTCCAGATAAAAACTCAGCAGAGCAAAACATGAGCAGTAAAGTCACTTGGTGGTTAATGGCTTTCAAAGTCACCTTCCAGAACAGTTGAGACATCAAAACTACCCCCAACTTGAAAGCCACATGGCAGTATTCTCCCTTTTGCCACTCACTGCTGCATGAGACAGAGGAGCTGAGGAAGCTGAGGGGGAGACCAGCTGCAGGAAGGTGACCTGCCTTTGCCAGTGTGAAGGACTAGCACACTGGACCACAGAGGGAATCTCACCCAAAACCAGGAGGCCTTGAGGTGAAGAATGAAGGCAAACACACTTGGCCTGATGCAAAACACTGAAGTACTGGAGAGTGTCCAGAGAAGGGCAGTAGAGCTGGTGAAGGGTCTGGAACACAAGTCCTGTGAGGACTAGCTGAGGGAGCTGGAGGTGTTAAGCCTGGAGAAAAGAAGGCTCAGGAGGGACCTTACTGCTCCCTACAACTACCTGAAAGGATGGTGTAGTGAGGTGGGGCTCAGTCTTTTCTCCCAGGCAACAAGCAATAGCACAAGAGGACACAAGTCGTTCTAGGAAACGTTTAGATTATTAGGAAATTTTTTCTCTCTGAAAAAGTGGTCAAACATTGGAAGAGGTTGCCCAAGGAAGTGGTGAAATCACCATCCCCAGAGGCATTCAAAAAAAAAGCACAGACATGGTGCTTAGGGACATGGTGGATCTGGAAGTGTTAGGTTAATGGTTGGACTTGATGATCTTCCAGGTCTTTGCCAACCTAAACGATTATATGATTCTATGAAACCACATACCTTAATGCAGGAAAATGGTGTTTGTGGTGCAGTTCAAATCACAGCCAAACTGGTTTCATTTGCTAAGGATTGCTAAACACTAACAACACAATTCAACGCATGTTTCAAGTGCTGTTAGGCTCATACCACATACAACATTTAGCCTTGGTTTGCCTCCCCATAATGCACTAAAGTAAAACCAGACCTTAAGGAATAACTTGCATAGTAAGAAAAGGTCATCAATTTAATCATTTACTTTAAGCAGGCAAGCAAATTTGTAAACATTCAAAAGCGGCAGCATCCAAGTTACAAACAATTTAAGGAAAAAAGAATTGAGATTATTAAGGTTCTTTATCCTCTCAAAAATTTTGGAAATGAACTTTTAAAACACTGCAAACATTGAACTTGCACTTCAGTTGCACTTCTTCTAATCCTGCTAGTAGTTCTGCCTTCCAAGGAATTCTGCTTGCTAAAACACATGATCTCACAATTGCCATACTTTTTAGCATTTGCTGTTTGGAAGCCAGCTACCAGAGCATTTCACCTCAGTCTAAATCCCATTAGCAAAGGGAATGCTTGTGTCTTGATTCAACACCTCTTTAACTTCTGAGGGTAAAGCATCAAAGAGGTGATCCTCCACTATGAGCCCACTTTTCCTGAGAAGCTGACACTGCCCCAGCGTAGCTGGCAGACGGTCCAAGCAGTTTCCCTTCAGTTCCAGGTAAGTCAGCTGCAACAGCTGACTTACTTTATCTGGGATTGAGGTAATACAGTTTTGTCCCAGACTCAAAGTCCTCAATTTAACACATTTAAACAACTGTTTTGGCAAAATGTCGACTTTGTTTCCTGTGATGTGAAAATGCTGAAGATTTTGAAGCAAACCTATTTCCACTGGAATCACCGCAATTGAGTTGAAGCTTACATCTAAACACCTAAGTTTCTGTAAACTGAACACTGCGGCAGGTAAGGTTTCAAGTTTGTTATTGGAGAGATAAAGAGACTCCAAATTCTTTATGTGGGTAATGGATGAAGGAATGCTGACTATTTTATTGTGCCACAGCTTTAAACAAGTCAATCTTTTTAAATGCTGGAAACTGATGATTTCTTCAATTGTGCGTATACTATTTGACTTTAAATCCAATTCCTGTAAGTTAGAGAGACTGAAGATGGCATGGGGAATTCTCTCCAGTTCACAGTTCTGCAGTTCCAACTCTGCAACATTAGTCATTTTCTTAAGGCTATTGAGTACCACAAGCTTAGTGCCATCATTATGAATGACTAGTTTTGTCAGATGTGGTGCTACATCTGTGATATTAGGGGGAATTTTGGTCAAATTGCTCTTCACGTGGAGAATTTTAAGGTGTCTCAATTCTCTAAGAGATTCAAGCCCTATCATTTTATTATTTTCAGAGTTCAAGTTGCCTATCAAATACAATTCACGGAGGGTTTTGAGCAAATACACCCACGCAGGAATTTCTGCAACATCTGTGAATTTCACATGAAGGCATCTCAAGTGGTCCCGGAGGAAGCTGAAGGCAGTCTGCTCGACCTTTGCAGGGCAGTGGTACAGATGAAGCTCCTGAAGATTTGTCATCTGGGAAATTTTGGCTGTAATTTTTGCTTCAGGAATCAGCTCCAGTTTCAACACATCCAGATCTGTCAGATCAAACACTGCATCGGGGACCCCTGACAGCATAAAGAGATGCAGCTCTTGCTTGTCCTGGGCATTGCGGGAGACGTGCTGCCGAAGCTTTTCGTAAGTCCATTCATGGTTTAAACTAATTCCACGCAGTTTGTTCTCACTTACCTCTGACAAAAAGACACCAAATCGCTTGGAATACAGCTGGTCATACTGATCTACCATGTGCAAGAGAAACGCAAAATCATTTTTGACATCAGGGATATCACTGAAGCTACTCTCTTCTCTGACCTTTTCAAAAGAATATTCTTTCAAAGGTATTCGGAACAGCCAGAAAAGTGTGTAGAGGCAGATGAAACCATAGACACAAATGAGGGAAATGTAGCTGATAAGCAGCTTCTTCAACATATAAGCCATATTGTGTGTACATTCAAACTGTGTGTAGCCAATCAGGTGTTCCACTTTTGGGTTGCAGATGTGTTCAAAACTAATAGTGTTGACAAAGTTTGCAGTATAGCAGAGAATAAATATGAACTTGACAGTCTTGATGACAGTCTGGCCAACATAGAGCTTATAAATCAGATCACTGTCTTCCACGTGAGCCCGGAACTTACGGACTTTCTCAAACAGCGCTTTGGCTTGTTCTCCATCTTTCTTATCTAAAATCGTGACACTGGGAATCTCAATCATTGGCTTGTCAGCTGAAAACTTGAAGCCAGATTTCGTTATCATGGGAGTGCTAGCACTTGGGCTTCCTTCATCACTGCTAGTGGAAACATACTTGGGCAGGGACTGGGCGCCAGTTAGCCTCTGTTTGTTCTCCTCAGAGTCCTCACATGCCGTTTCAGACAATGCTTTGGTAGTCCAAGGAGACTCAAAGCATTTCCCCAATATAGACACAAAATGCTCAATTTTTGAACAAGTCTTGGGATACTTGAACCAAAAATTACTACTGACTATTAAAATGAGAGTATGGATGAGAACAAGATAGGGAAAATACTTTGAGTACCAAGGAAGAGCCAAATGATAGCACATCTGGTTAATAAACACATACTGCTGAAAATCCAAATTTGTTTTACGGCCTGAGGAATCTTTCTGCTCCTTCTTCAGCTCCTGGCCTGATTCAGTGGGTTGATACTGAGAAGAGGTAGCTCTGCTCAGAATGTCAGGTGCTACAGTAGGGGCACTTCCGAAGGAAACAGTTCTCATTGATGCTTCTTCTTGGCCAGTGGTTGTTTCAACAGTGGCAAATTCAGCCTTCCCTGATGTATCAGGCTGCACTTTTGAATTTACAGTAGACTGCAAAACTGGCAAGCAGACCACCTGGTCTTTTGTCAGCTGCATGGTTCCAGCAAAAATGGCAACCATCAACATAACAACGGCAAGATAATCCATAAATACATCCCACCATGGTTTCAAGATACGGTAAGTTGGCTGGATGTCACTGAGCGATGCAACTTCTGCAAGGGTAAACATTCCTACAAGAGAACAAAGAAAAGATCAGTATTGTTGAATGGGGACATTATTTTACAATTTAAAAACAATCCCACTGTGACATACAGATCCTCAGAAGGTTTCACTTTTCATTATGTTTTGTTGCCTGTCACACATTGCCCATCATTCCACTCAACAGTTTTCTCAAAGGATATGACCAAAACAATGCATTACTTTAGCATCAAAACAGAAGTCTTCTCACTTGGCCATTTCACAAAAGCAAAGCCTGCTCTGTGCAAGTGAAGTATCTGAAAGGTAAAATACTGTAGCTGATATGTATTAGTAAAAACAAGACCAATAATAAACTACACAACACTAAATCCAATTCTGTAAAAATGATTGCTTGAGCCTGAGCATTTAAAATCCAGTACTAACAGTATTTTATAGTACCTTGCATTTAAATAAAATAGCATTTTTCTAAATGCTTTGCACACTGCTCACGACTTGGACAGCACATTTTAGGTCTTGTTATGTTGTCAGCAAGGTCTCTCATTTCTTTTCATCTAGGACAACAACACAGAATCTCCACTCCTTCCTACTGAGCACGCACAAGTCTTACCAGACTGATTAGCTCCTTTCCCTTTTAAGTACCACTCCACAAGTGAAAGATTTGCAGTTCCTATGTGAATATTTGGCACAATTGTTTTAATATACTTGGATGTCTTAAAGTAAAAAACAGTTGGATGGGGTCCTGAGCAACCTGAGTTAGAGAGTGGCATCCCTGCCCGTGGCAGGAATGTTGGAACTAGGTGCTATTTTTAGTCTCTTCCAACCCAAACCATTTATTCTATGACTGGACCAAGTATTGGTACTGTATGCATTTTTTCCCCAATCAATTCAACCCAGCTAACCAAGAACAAACCCCACAGCTCTTTCTTAATACATTGGGGAAAACATTTTTTCAGATTATCATCACAGCCTTGTGATCATAGGAAGCTGGGTAGTGCAGGTAGCACAGGAGCAGACTGCAAGGCTTTCACTTTATCTTAAACATATGCACTGTGAGACAAAGCAGCAAACTGACCATGTGAGAATCCAAACCTCTCTGCAGCTTTAAAGAACTTGCTTTGCTTTTTGTTTTAACAAAATATGGAGGACTCAACTTATCAGCTTTTAAAAAATAAGCTTCCTGTGCAAGCAGGATGTGGTAAAACGATCCTTTTTAACTAGTGAACATGTGACACAAATTTGCCATTTCTAAAGAAAAATACCTAGCTTGTGCACACACATGCAGCAGGGAAGGAGAGAGTATGTACATTATCCCATGGAGTCTGTCTCCCTTTGCTTGGGAGAAGAACAGCTTAGCAGAGCACAAGGAGAACAAAGCAGGCAGTAATGAAATACATTACATTTATTATTTTTAACTTGTAGCATAATAGTTCATAAAGACCTGCACCTTACACACCCTAAAGGACAGTGTTGCAGGCAACATATATACAACGTGATTATTTAATAATTTGTACATAACACACATTTCTACACACAAAACTCAAATACCAGCTATTGCCTATATAGTCAAAGTCATGCACTAGCACCCCACAGCAGTGCAAGTAGCTCCCACATCTTGGTCTGTGGGAAAGGCCAGCACTTGTCTTTTCTACCACAGAGCTCATGACAGAAATGTCTCCTCCCAGAAGCTTTTACCAGTCTTGCATACCAAGCCTGGGATCTGGTGGAGGCAGCCAGAGAGGAGAGGACTTTATCTCACTGCAGCACTCATCTCAGTGCTCTTGGTGCAGTTGGCAAAACTTAGAAAGTTAGGGCTCAGTTTCTCGGGGAAACAACAGAAGGAGCTTCCAGTTCTCTTTTTTTTTTTTATTTTCCAGTGGGCAAATGAATGTCAAATACTCTTCCCTTGTCAGAAGTTGTCAAGGTCCTACACTCCTGCCAGCTCCACAAGAACCTCCTTCCAGCAGCATGGTTCCTGAGCCTGTCCCCACACACCTCCCTGGGGCTGCAGCTGCTGTAGCAAGTGCTGAAAGACACAGACCAGTAACACACCTCACAGCTATCAAAGCCTCGCAGTGTCTTACTTGGAGGTTAGCTACAAACTCACATCTTTAATGTCTCCCAGTGCTTACCTACATTGAGTCACAGCATGACTGCTTGCCCTAGAATAGCTACCTTTGACTTTTAAATAACAACGGTGTGCAAATGAACAGCGTTAGCCATTCGTGCTAATGTCAACAGATTGATACAAAAGGACTCTCCGAACTCCTAAGGCCCAATTGCCTGTCACTTGCCCAGAAGAGGAGAACAACAAAGCAACAGCAGAGGTAGTAATTTCTGTCTTCCCAGGAAGCTCTCTGGAAGGGATACTCTCATCTCCACACTGTTTTCACTGTGGTCTCACCTACCTCGGCTGCCACAGGAACTTGTCGCCCACCAGGTGAGTTCAGCAGGAGAGCACAAAGCCAAAGGTGCAGCCAGGCCAAGTCCTGCAGGCACACGGCAGCCGTGCTTGGGCTCACACAGCCATGCAGGGGCAGGAGAGAAGGGCCAGGAGGGTGGCAAGGAGGAACGAGATCACTGCTGTAGCAAACACAGGTAGCTGCTACTGCTTGTTCCTCTGGGGCTAGCCTTTCCCTCAACTTTGCACTAGCTAATTACGTGGGAAGTTACTTCACTGAGGTTTGGGGCATGGCCTCCAGAATTCCTTTCACACAAAGAAGGTGATTTTTTTGCTTCTGCCATGGGAACACGTGGACAAAGCACTGAAACCCAAGCACTGCAGACATGACTGCTCTAAACAACTGAAATAATGGAAAAGAAATGACAGGGCACAAAGTGGTTCCAGCTAAAGACTTACAACAACAAGAAAAGCAAAAGCTAAAAATTGCCTCTACCAGACCTCTTGCACACACAAAACCCTTTCCAAAAAGGTCAGGAGACACAACAGAGTCTGAGTAATCCTTTCTGTGAGGCTGTAGGCAGCATGGTGTAACAGGAGCTTTACACCAAGAAGTACCACATTCGATGTTCTGAACACATCTTTTCTTTCAAGTTACTGATACTCAGGGAAGAGCTGGTGTTTTGGCAGAGATTAGCAGTTATAAAACACAAAAAACTCCTCTGTGGCATTACTAACACTGTCTCATAAAAGACAGTCAGACCTTTTTCTATTTAGCAAAAATCAGTTACAGGAGCTGAAAACAGGTTTCTCTCCTTGCATGTCCAAAATGTTTAATGCTCTGAGTCTTAAAAGCAAAATGAAAAACCTACACAAAGTATAGGACATGTTCTGACAGGCTACAAATAAATTTGATCTTTTCTCTCTTAAATCCATCACAAAATGAATTGGTGTTTGATGTTACTAAAATAATAGTCACAGAAGTTAACTTTTATTATATTTCTGCACACACTTGGAGATCAAACTATTAAGAGGTACTCAGAACAACGGGTTTGTACAGTATTGTAATAGGTTTGGATTTTCTTTATTCCACAGCTGAATTTAAACTATTCAAAGCTTTTAAAATCTACTGTCTGGAATATTCCTTGGAGTAGGTGGACAGTATTTTCATCACTAATTTTCAATTCCTTTTAAGAGTGCCAAATTGGGTGTTGGGTTTCATTGTAAGCTGCAGTGATAACACAGAAGTAAGGAAAAAAGGGGAAAAAAAAAAGACACAAATGCCAGTCTGTCTGGCAGGCAGAGCCTGCAACATCCTGCCATAGGTGGTCTCCCCTCAAGACCAGTCAGGGCATGCTCTACTCACAGCCCTGATGCAGAAAAAGTCTGTGAGCAGACAGCTCAAACTGAAGAGCAAAGTCCTGTGCAGCTGAAATGTTTAAGTACCTGATTTCTAATCACAGTTCTTTCAGCCCTTTTCAGGGCTTACAAGGCACCATGACCTTGAGGCTCAGAAGAACACGGGGTTTTGACACAGCCAAGGTCCCAAGAGACACACACTAGAACAGTGAGGTTCTTGAAGAGAAGTATTTTTTAATTCCCAATACAGAATATCAGGACAGACTGCTTTTTTAAATAGCACATTTTTGCTTAGTTTTAATAAACATAGATTTTAATTCAAGCCTATTGCAGCATGATCCTTAGGGCTGCAAAGCTACATGAAGACTTTAATTTTAACAAATAACCCTTTTTCCTCCCAAACCCTTTGTCTCCAGTTCTGTAACATGGATGACATTCTACAATAACATTAACTTCTCCCAGCTCCATACATCACTTCCAGCTATATACTGGGTGTATTCTTTCTCCTGAAAAGGAAAAAAATCTTTAGCCTAAATAAATGCAACTATTCTAAGCACAGCTGTTTCTTGCTACCTCCTAAGATTTTAGGTGGAAAAGCTTGAAGTTCTGAAAGTAGTGCAGTAGTGTGATCTGGAGCTCTAGAATTAAATCTACTCTGTGTATTTTGCAGTTATACAAGTTACAGTGAAAATGGAATATAAAGAGGAAAAAAATGAATAGTGACAATACAATTGTTATAGGCCCACACTAAATCAGCAAGGATAGCAACTAATTCAATAAATCAGTCCTCCTAACAATTATAATAATTTCATTAGTCTCAAAGAAAAGCTGTATTAGAAAGAGGTCAGAACATGATTAGCCTGTGAATTTCTGACATTTCAGACTATAAATGCTGAAATACAAAATGGACATATTTGGGATATTTCCTAAGAAACTGTTCTAGCTTAAATACAGAAGTTAGCGGAAAAGGAAGCAGCAGATTGGTATGTCACTAATGTTTATTTACATCCTACTTCTTCCTGTACTTACAGATAAAAACTGTCTGTCCTGTTACTCACTGGCCCTCCTGTCTTAAAAGCATATTTAAAGTTAAAGCAAATTCAAAGTCAGAACAAACAAATAAAACAAGAATTGTAGCACACGATACTCTCATTTACTCTCAGGTTCCCAGACTCCAAACAAGCCCACTTTGTTTCAGGAAACAAAAAGATTCTTGAATTCGCCTTGTCACTGCATCTGGTAAAGAATTTCCTGAAAAAAACTCAACATTTCTAGCTGAAGAGAAGAAGTGCTATCATGAACAAAATTGCTTTCTCCCTTCCCACAGGAAATTAAGGAGAAGAAAAGTTTTCCCATAACTCGAAGGCTTTGCTAGCTTGATTTTGATCAAGTGACCATAAGTTTAAATTTATATTCATTGTATATTTTGCTGTCTCTTTCCACCAACCATTTCTACTTCTGCAACATCCTATTAAAACAGACTATTAGCCTTTAACATGATAAGAATGGAGTATAAGATTCCTGTTGGCCAAGACCCTGCCAATATCAATTGTTCCACAGACAATCTGCAAACGTTAAAATGATGGCATTATCCTTTTTTTTTTTTTTTCTCCTTTTCTTCTCCACAGAACCAGTATAAGGAGCCCCAGAATCCTTGCAAAATAATGCACAAAGACATGCAGGAAAGTCTATAAATGAATGCAGGCATTCAGAGCATACAGACACATCCATCACCTGCACTGGTTATTCAGTTTCTGAGATGAGAAGTTTAAAACAAACTGAAGGTTTAACCACCAGCAGGCTTTGGGATAGACTATTAGAGGGAAATTGCCCCTGCTGAAGTAGCTGGAATATTACAACTATTCCTAACCTGGATTGCTGCTCCTAGTATGTTGGCTAAGAGGACTTAGCTCTCTGCTGCTTTATCTGACAAGAGATTATTGTGCTTTACTGTACCTGAGCCCACTCAAGCTACAAAACCACCTATAGGTACAACTGTGACTACAGCTCCTCCTTCTCAACCATTCTGCAAATCACCCCTCAAAACTCAGCTAAGTATGGTTTGTGCACTGTGTCTCTATTGCCTGAAAAGTCCAGGAAACATTTCACAGTAAAATACAACATGGGCATTTTTATAGTGTTTCTCTACCACAGAGAATGTTTTGCTGCTTCTTCAGCGATGGAAGGCATTGCAGACCATTAACACAACGATGGGGCTTATGTTATCACACACTGCCCGATCAGTGCTTTCATCTCTGGAAAAGCAGAAACAGATTTAACATAAAAAGCTGCACAGAAAAGGATTTCCATTATTTCCTTCCACCCAATTAGAATGACAAAAATTCCCACTTACTGCTTCTTCCCTAAACATCTAACAGCAACCAAATCTACCCATTTTAAATTAATCTGGAAGATCTAGTTTGGTTTATTTTTGTTTGGATACCATGTAATGGATGATAACTGGATAAGGAAAAGCAATGAACACAAAGATGAAAGGGTATTTCCTACAGAGAAAATAATTTCAACTAAAGAACAAGAGTTCAACAATAGCTTTTAATTGTAATTAAATCTCATTAGATAAATATATATGTAAACATATGATGGTCTTATTTGATAAAACACTTAAATTATCGACGAGGAATAATTAGCACCACTCGTACACTAATTATTTGAGAAACAAAAGCAACCAAACAAAATCCCCCACATCTAACCCATCTCCCCAGTTTCCCCCATCCCACTGCCCAAACTGCACAGCTATAATTTTGGACTTTTCCTTAAGGGGATATGCAATATCTTGATATATTGTTATATATGTTTATGAACATAACATATACAATCTCTGATATGGTCTGCAAATACATTCTCCAACTAAGGAATCATCATCACCTTTATGAACCTAACAGTAACTTGTGAAACAGGTAATTATCAAAATCTAATTTCTCTTAGGCTGCATACAGAAATATTAGGCTTCAGTAAGCTGGAGACAAAAATAAGATTCTTTACATAATCAGTGTTAAATGAAATCTATTTAAAAAACCCTTTTCTTTTTTTAAAATCTTAAAAAATTCTGCCCTTCAAAGCTGGGCTTTTTCACGTTGTATAACATTCTAACCTACTTTTGGATGCTGCTATTTAAGTGTTTACACTGAATCTTCCTTGTTTACCAGTTCTTTGAAGGTCTAGTGCTATACACCACTCCTACACAGATTTTTGTAGGTTTTGTAATCAATGTGATATTTAAAAAGCAGTATTAGCAGCAATTATTTCCCTAACAATAAACTGTCAAATCTTACCTCATTCTTGCCTTGCTGTAAATAACTGGAGAGGTCTGTTTAAGGATGATGTTCAAAACAGGAGCCCATTGTTGTTTCTGAGTAGCTTCCCAAAGCACCCAAGGATTAATAACACAATTAAAGCTCCCCAAAAAACCCCAAAATCATTAACACAATTAACTCGGTATTTGCTACATGCAAATTCTGTGTCTACAGAGCACAGAAAATGAGCAACTTCCCACTTTGCCTACTGCAGTACTCCTGAGCATGCTCTTTCTTATGAGAGCTGCTTTGACCAAAAGTGCAAGCTTCAGGTTTTATTGACACTTGTCCCCAGGCTTCAGAGTGCAGAGCAGGTGCCCAGTGGACTTCAGAAAGCTCAGGGACACCCTAAGCTGAATGTTCAGCAGCACTGCTCCATCCTTACTTCCCACAGGTTAGCAGGGTCAGAGATCATGAAGGGTCTAAGAAAAGAGATGGGAGAAGGAAACAAGACTGGAGAGAGTGGTCCTTGAGCATCCCTCTTCATAGGTCTCTATACCTGGTGAAGAGCTCAGCATCAGATGTGTTCCAGTTGAAGTCAGTTAACTACATGTGAGTTATAAAACAAACCCCCTTGCAAGGCAACATGCAAGAAACCAAAAGAGATGGCTAATGAGACAGCAGTAGGGTAAATACTGAACTTAAATGCTTTTCATACCTGCAAGCAACAGTCTAAGAACACATAGGCATTTCATGGGCACAGCTGCCAGAACAGAAATCCTACAGCAGAGCAGCAAGGCCCTGGCACATAAACAAAGAACACACCTTGGATGTTCCTCAGCACACACACTCCCGACCTTACCCTGCTGCTACAACCACTCTGATTTATTCAATGCCAATTCATCCTTCTTTTATCTGGGGCAGCACCTCCCCAGCAATCGAAGACACACCACCAAGCCTGAGTAACCAAGTTTCCAACAGCATTTTGTGTTTTACCTACCCAGAGAGCAAAAACAGCGAGCAGACACTTTGTATCTCATTTCACATATTTCCCAAAACAGCCAGACCAGTAATCTCGAAAAGACAGCCTAACTTGTGTGTGCAGGACTCCCAGTTTAACACCAAGCACTTTTACTCAAGTGCAGACACAACTGAAAACCACTGAAGTTGATTTAATCTGTGCTGGCATGGATGTACAATGTGATTAAAAGTTACACCATACAATAAACTAACAGCTGCTTGCGCTCAAGTGTAAATATTTAATCCCTTTGCCATTTCTAAATCTGTTTCCCTCTCTTTTAGGCAGTGAGGTTTCTGCAGTGTTTTCATGACCACTATTAGAAGTACAGGAACACACAGTAAACATCTGGCACTTCTACTAACCAGAGCACTTTGGGAATTTATCAAGTTGCAAAAGCAAGCTGCACCAAAATAAAAGCACATCTGGTAACTCTAGTCCCTAGAGGCTGCTTTTTATCACTAAAAACAACCCAGCAATACAATTCAAATTAAATTAAAAGGATTAGAAGAGAAAAAAAGGAAAAAATATAACAAACTTTTATTTCCTTTTTAGTTTAGAAATCTGAAAAACAGAACAGGTAAAAATGGTTTAGACCCAAGTTATTTAAATTTGCTTTTACATAAGTAAGTCCTCATGTCTGCAAAGCTTGTTACATGAAATTGCTTTATCTCAGAGATAGCACTCAGCAACTCATGCAATTCCTCTGAAAAATACTCCTTTCTGAAGCACAGTCACACACACTGCCAGTCTCTGTCTCACCTTCTTCTGAATTCACATGGAACTGGGGCAACTTCAAAGTGGTAGAAAATTGAACCTGGCATACACAGAGCTGATAGTTTGGTGATTTTAAGCCACAGAATGTAAAGATACAAATCTTATTACAGAATATATTAATAGCTCTAACTACACACCCTAAATGTACCTAAAGAAAAAAGAGGAGTGCCTACCAAAGAGAAAGAAATGTGCTGCTGAAGTTCACCTTGCTGTAGATTTTAATAGCCCCTCTTAAGAGCAAAATGACCTCTCCACCTTAAGTCATGGTACTAAAGTCTTGTTTTACTTAATTTCTAAACTGCATTCCCATCCAAAGGGAAACAGGTTTACCAAGTAACTAAATTATTTTCAAAGAATACTTTCTCCTTCCTTTTATTTTTAATGGAGATGCCAGCAACCTTACACGGGAACATCTACAGAATCCTCATGGAGATCTAGAGCCAAGAGCAGACAAAAAGTTTCTTTAACTAAAGAACAGGCTCCTTTTTTCCCTATCTGAGCTGGTTCATCTCTTCAGCCAGCAAACAGTGACTCTCACTGGGTTACATGTTGAACAGAACTTTCATAAGGATTTGCATACATTCAAGCTGTATACTGTATGTATACACTATATTTTCACATATCTGCAGTGACACTTTCATTACATCCATTAGCTAAAAGCAACCTAGGAAAGGTCACATTTAAATTTAAAAAACTTAAAACAACAAAAGGAAATTCAACATGCACATACACACAAAAAAGTGCCCAGTGACACAAGAAACTACATGTAAACACAAGCCTCCTACTCACACATCAGAGTCCCTCTGTTTTTGCCAAGATCTTTTCTGTGGCAAGAGCCGTAGGAACGTGCACTAAGGGCAGCTGAGAATCAGGATATGAAAAAACACACTTGAAGACCACCTTTGCTTTTACCCACTCTGCTGCTTTGACAAAAAAAATTAAATGCTGGTTTACAGCTCAGTAAAATAAGCTGCACCCTCAATTATCAATACGGTCCCTCCAACTCTTTATGGGACAACAGTCTAACTTTGGTCCTACTTAAATATCACACAGTTTATTTTATCCCCAGGGAGAAGGGGACACTTCCTCACTCAAGCCAAGGTCTAGCTGTAAAGCCGTGTCAGAGAAACTACTCGAGATAACAGCCAAGCAGCCCCTAACACCCCCAGCACCCTGTCTCCCCCACCCAGGGCAGACATCACACAAGTGACAGCCTGCTGCCAACCCTACCAGCTCTTTATCAAGCAGAGAGATCTACACTTCAGACATCCTGCCAGATGGGTAACAACTACGACTTCTCTCATAAAACTCTGATCAGCAGATGAAGGATGGGTTATTAATGTTACCACATTCCTGCCAAACTTCCAATAGCTGAAACCTCCAGTGGTTTCATGCCAGGAAAAATGCCTGCAGCTGAAGCATTTATCCTCAAAGGGATTTATTTAAGTTTACTATAATTCTTCTTCCTCTTCTAAACTTAAGCTGCTTTCTGTAAGAGATAAGCTATTAGCTCAGTCCATCTAGTCCCATAATTGTTTGGTTCAGGGTGTGTACTTCAGTACTTAAGCATAAAAAGGAATTACACTACAATGCATATTTTGGGGGCTCTTTTGAAATTTTGCTGATGAGCTCAGATCACCTTCCCATGCTTTATTTTCTCAAAACCCCATTCAAAATGTTGCCTTAAGAACAGAAAGAATGTTCCAAGACTTGCTGTCCTCCCAGAGATTGCAGCATTCCTGCTCTAACGAGCAAGCTTTCAGCTCTGCAAAAAGGTTCAGTGAGGTTCCATTGTGTTGCTTGCTGCCATTCACCAGCACCAACAGATCCATACAGCTTCCAATTTCAATATTTACTATTGCTAAATTTATATTATGATTTGACTCAAATGCTCCAGCTGGAATTGCAACCTCTGCACTGAGGGCCCTCCAGCAGGGAGTGGGCAGACAACCCTTGCCCCTGAAGGCTCACAATCTAAAAGTGATTATTTGTTAGGCAATGATAGGCATGTTTGTGGCTGTAACATTCAAAGCAAAAAACCAAACTCCCTCAGGCTTCCAGCAAAAGATAAAAAAGTGGGATAACATCGTGATTAAAGTATAATCAAATTTAATGTTTAAATGCACTATCTTTGAGAAGGCTTAACATTATGTCCAGATAAATCCCTTTACAGTTACAGCATTCCTATACACTTAGCCATGCTCCTTCCCTCTGGTTTGAGGATGATGCTATCTCAAAAATCAGGTACTAAACATGAACAGCTCTTGAAACCTACCTTTCCAGTGAAATCTGTTTTAAAACAGATAGTGAACCTGAGTGTATACTTCATTTCAACTCAAGCAAAATAAAAATACAGAAAGAAGACACTTTACTCAATCTCATTTACAGACAGATACCAACTCCTGCTCCAGCACTTATGACCTTTCCATGATTACTACAGGCTTCCCCACACACTTGCCATAAAGTTTTTGGCAGCCACCTTCACAGACATGCAGCCATGTACCATGTCACTGTCTGACTTTTACAGCCAACATCTGCTTGGATGACCAAATCAGAAAATCAATGTAGAGGCAGCTTTTTTGTTCTGTAGGCAGCTTCCCCTTACCCCAGGTGCTCACTGTTTGGGCTTGTTTTAGCAAGTTTCATATCACTTCAGGGTAGCACAATAGCTGCTCCCCAGCTGCTACAGAAATAAAAGCAGAGCTGCCCTCTAACTGGAGGAAAACAAAACAGTCAGGTTTTGTTGTTGCCCTTGTTAGCAATTTTCACATCCTTCAGCAGGCCCCAGCCAGGTCCCCAGGAGAGTCTGTGCAAGCATGGATAACCAGCAAGGCAAGTTCAGGACACAGCACTACCATCATACTGACCTGGCAGAAAAAGGGTCCTTACCTTCTAAACCACCTTCTAGCCCTTCCACCAACATGCCAAGATTTCAAATAAAAGGGAAATGGAGAGTCTGAGCTTGTGCAAGTACATCAATGATTTCGGGATCCTGGCTCTCATTGTGACTTCCATTGAGCATAATGCAAGGCTTTCAGGAAGAGGTGCAATCCAGCTCCCCTTGTTGCCCTGGTGTCCTGAGCAGAACAAGGTGGAAACTCAGGACTTGTCCTAAGGCAAATTCTTAACATCATGTCCAGCACTATTTCTGTAGGCATGTGTGATGGACTGGGCATCACCTACTCACAAAGCAGACACAATGGAGCAAAGAATGTTTGTATCTCATAACAACACCATCAAACACCAGATCCAGTGCAGTGGGGCTGGGCAGAGACTGGACAACCACAGTGTTCCCCTCCCAGGCATGGAGAGATCTCCAGGCACTCACAGTGATCAGGTGGCATGGTCCCATTGCCTGCAAACACCCCTCTCAGAACAGTGCAGCCTGGGGCCATCTTGCAACTACCAGGGACAGCAGGGATTACTCGAGCTCTTGGTTTGCATTTCAAATTGTTGACTCAACACAAAATAAAACACAAAATGGCCACAATTTCCCACACAGTGACCTGTACCACGTCATAGCCGAACGCAACTCATCTTCAATACAGACCTATTCGTAAATCAGACTGGCATTATTTTCACAAGGATCTATTCAAGAACATTAGGACAACTAGCTAACCACTTTATTTACATTTTCCTGTTATCACACACTTGGACTACTGCCTCTGTGTGTGGGTGTACAGCAACAATACACATATGACTACATACCCATCAGCCATCAGTCAAGAGTTTAGGATTTGTCATGGCCAGACCGAAACACAAATTAAACCATCCATTTAATTTCAGATAAAGTTTTGTAACAGCCTGTCATTGACCAAGAATTCTGCCTGCCAAATCATGCCTGAAGCATGTTTTTTTAAAGTAAGAAAAATTTTATCAAGGCCCAGAACTCTGTGATAGCTTTTGTTCCCTTTCAGACTAAACAGCAATTCTAATCTCAGTTTCAAGTTCCTCAAAGGCTAAAACAAAAACCCTTCCTCTTAGATATAAAACCACCAAGCGACTTTGGATTAATAAAAGTTTAAGTTAATTATTCCTTTAAGCCTTCACTGGCTTAAATTTCCCAAGAACAGATTCACTTTAGGAAGCCAAAGTGAAGTACTGCTCTCTACCACTGTCACAAAGCTTGGGATATTCACACACAGCACCAACTGACCTAGCAGGGAAGACACAGAATGGTGATGTTGAGGCAGGTGATGTGCTACTACTGCGAGCTCTAAGTTCTTGCATATGGACATAGCTGTGTCTGTGTTCACTGTGAAGAAGCCCTGCATCAAAAGGCCTTTGCAGAAATACCAAAGCTGAATCCTTGCTCACCACACATCAGCAGGCACTGTTGTTTCAGCCTAGTCCTGAAACATGGCTAACAGCTCATTGTGCTGCTTGCTCTGTTATGAGTGACAGAGAGCTCCTGTTGGGTTAAAACAGTCTGAATGAGACAGACCATTATGACAATCCTGCTCCTGACTCAGTAGGGACACCCTGTCTCTGTCTCATCATGCCATGCATCACATGCCACTACCTTTCACAATACTTGAATTGTATGCTCCACACGCCTGGTATCTCCAGCTCCTGGGTCTTGGTCAGTTCCTTCAAATTGTGACAAACCAGAAAAAAAAAGTGTTTTTTGGACAAAGACTTAGACTCTGCTAGCACTTGGTATTTATATTGCATAAAAGGTTCAATTCCCTAATCTAGATCAACCCCTGTTGATCTGTTTCAAAAGGATTACAGCCCAAAAATTCAGTGGAATTGCACCAGATTTCATACTATATAACACAGCAGAGTGTTTGAGGAAGGCAGAGTTTCGAGCTTGACCAGTTATGAAAAGGAAGAACCTTTCCGTTTCTGCCATGGGCTAGAAATTGGAATAAATCTTTCATTTTCTACATTAGCAACACTTTGACTACAGGAGAAATCACAAAGTAAAGTAATCCCAAAAAGTTTTCAAGTATTGGCAATGCATTGGAATTACTCCTTAGTATGCAACTCTACAATGAAAAGTGATTTAACAAATGTTTCATTGAAAGACACAAACTAGCAGGACATTTTGGGATTTCCATGCAGGTGTAAAATTCACAAATAAAACTATTTCTCTCCGGTTACTGAAACTCTTCCTTAGGGAGTGCAGCCACGTTTTCCACATATAGTTAAATCCGGGTGTAGTGCTTCTTTGTGCTCTGCACACACTTACCTGCTGAAGCTGGCCATATTCACTGATACTTGCTTTGTCAAACACGAGAAGCAAGTTGTGAAAAAAAGGTTTACTTCCACCCCTAAAGGGGGAAGAAACAACTGACTGTATCTGAAATGAGTAATTATGAAGTGGTTTAAAACAGAAACAAAATCCCCATTAAAAATTAAAACAGTCATGGACATAAAGGCCAACAGGATTAGACTAGAAGATCTCAAGTTATATAAATAAGAGCAGTAATGCTATTGTGACTCATTTATTAGAGAATCTTTATTGCCTTGACTTAACAAAAAAAATAATACGATGATGGCACGCTTGAAACTGAGTTACATAAAATGATTTCTTGTCTCTGAGTTGCTGTTTGTGAGTAGCTGCAATCTGAAGATACCTCAATATATCTCCCTCACTGTAACACAGACTCAAAATTGAAGTTTTTTAGCAATGACCAAAAGCATAATCATATTAACATAAAATACTCAATTTTCCCCAGTGAGACTTGCACTTAAGCTTTTAAATTAAAGGTTTACACCTCTATCATCTAAGGCAAGGGTCAGCAAGGAACAACCAACCACACTGTGTCACCACAGCCAGCTACTATAGTTTTCTCCAGTCCTCTTCTGTGACATCTGTCACTGTCAAAGCCACAACAGACTCCAGGGTCTGATCCTCCAACTGCTAGAGGTTTCCCTGCCAACTGTAACACCATCTCACCAACCACTTCAGGGCAAACTATTTCTTCTTAGTAATTTTAAATCACTGAAAACCCACAGGACATAAAATTATAAATTACCATAACCATGCCAAAACCCAACACAGCCAAAACATAGCAGTGAAGCATAGCTATTTCTCTGTAGATGAAAGCCAAGGGATTTCTAGTGTTTTATTTCCTCTAATGCACAAAACTAAATGCCAGCAGCAGGCTCCCTGCTAGAAGCCCAAAGACCACTTAAAAGTCTCCGTTTTCAAGATGTCGTAGACTACATAACTTATTTCATTACGTTAGCCCCCTCAAAGTACAAAAGCAGCTTCAGTTTCCACTATGATCCCCTCTGACTCTTGGAACTCCAGTGGGCAGACAAGAACAGCAAGAGTTACAAATAGAAATCGTTTTTGGCATTAACTGAACGTCTTCAATTTATGATTATAATTACATTACAAAATACACATATACACAAATGTGTCTTGCAGATCAAGCCATCTTTCCACAGTCACCAAATGATGCAATTTATTCAGTCATCACAGTCCAGATCAGACCAGTGACACTGTAAGACATCACACAAACAATACAATAGCATGTACTGAAGAACTACTGAAAACTCATTTAACAAATAACAGCCATCTCGTAAAAAAATCCCATGAGAGTCTTTTGCTGCAGTATATCATCTGTGTTTCAGACTCAGCATCCAAAAATATTTAGTTTTTTCTACAACAAAGAACTTAACTTGTGTTGGAATGACTGCATGCAGGGAAAAACATGGCAGTTGTACAAAAGCCACAAAATATCCCAATTTACTGTGTTTCTTGATGCAACTCTTAAGAGCCACTTCATAGCATCTATGACTTTAACACTGTATTTTCCTCTGTTCAGAGTCCAGTAGCCTTACTTGATTTTTTGCCATATTGATGCTATATTAAGCTAGAAAGGCAGCCCATGGAGGTAGGACTGATGTGTTCCTTTTATCCTTGCAAAGAACTTCAAAGACAGTCTGCTCATTGGTCCCCTTTGCGCCACAAATGGCATGACAATAAAATAACCATTCCCACCTACAAGGACAGCAATGCTAAAATGCTTCATTTTTTGTACCTGCTCAAGTTTTAAAACTTTTACTGCATCACCATTTTTCTCATATTCTTGTTCTAAGACTTTCCTCTCTTTACAATCCTGAAGATTCCTTTCCACCAAGACTCGGGCGGTGCACAGACATGGACTGCAAGACACATTGAGAGCTGACCGGTTTCCTCTGAGCATGTATGGGAACTTCTGTGTGGACACAGTGACAAACACAGAAGAGGTCTCTGCTCTTCACATCACATCTCAGGAGCACACTGAGGTATACACTGCTAACAATGCTGAGCAGCTATCCCAGGACTTGGAGACCATGAAAGGGAAGCAGCAGTGAAACAACCCTCACAGTCATTGTGCCTGTACCTACACCTCCCCGGCAATACTTTGTCCACTTGTATTTACCAGATGCAATTATCACACCAAATAATGGTTTGGGTGTGCCTGTCCCACCTACATACGACATGGGAAGGAAAAAAAGGGAAAAGAAAAAAGCAATGAAGGTTGCAAGATTCATAACTCTCAATTTGAGAACAGAGAGAAGCTTTCTCCAAAACAAGCGTCAGGATGTAATTATAAAGGAGATTGAAGACTTTTGCTTGACAAAAAAACACAACTAAACCTTCTTCCCATAACTTAAATCTTCTTGCTCTGTTCTATTTCTCTCCACTTCTGATGATATTAATCCTCAAAGATACTGCATTTTCCCTGCACATCAATTACTTTAAGTACAACAGAGAAATACTGTACAAGTATCATCATTGAAAAGCTGAGTGCTCAAAACCAGTTACTCTGATCTATGCATATTGTTTGTAGATCAGCATGTATGCCCTACAATCAGAGGCACAATGACACATTTTAGCACACAGGGTGCGTTCTCCCTTTATCACTACCTCCCCTTCATACACACACCCTCAGTGTTCCTTCAGCCCAAATTACGCTCCTTCTCATATTAAATTTAGAAACAGAACTCTGAATCACCAGTTCCTGTTGTGAAAGTAGCTAGAAACAGATAAACCAAAAGAAGGTTCCTAGTAAACAGCTATAGAATAATCTGCCCACCACATTAGACCCCACCAACAGTTATCAACTGTTTTATAAGCCTAGAACAAGAGATTGTGTAAATTTATATGCAACTAAATAATTTCATTTCCTGGGTGTCTAATCCCTCCTAGAATCCTATCAATTCTTACCTATAATGTATCATGCAGCAGCAAATTTCAGAAATTACCTGTCCACTACAAGAAAAAAAAACCCTCACACCCAAAACCCCCTCAAAAATACTGATCATAAACTAATTACTTGTGAGCCTGCTGCTGCACATACTCCGTTCCATTCTACTTTTCCTCAACACTTTTTTAGACGTACCTTCAAGAAGAGGAACAGAAAGATCGAAGCTGCTATTTTGCAAGAGAAGAGCAGAACAAAGATTCCAAAACTGCTTAAATGCAAGAAAGGTCAGTTCCAGAGAGAGAAGAGTTCAGACAGTATTACACACAAGTTAATCCGCCCTGCAGAGAGCAATTACTTCCTAGCATAAGCGGAGTGGAAATGCACTCATGTTTCCCAGTCTGACTCCATGAAGAACCGTATGCATGGTTAGGAAACTCTTGGTCACCACTTGTGGACTCCAACTTCTTCAGCTGCTCTTGAAATATTTAACAGAGGAGCTACGTATCTCAGGCCAAGAGGCACCACCCAAGTATATGCCTCATGCAGTATGCATACACACACGCTATATATACACACTTGTTATCAGAGAGACCAGCCGACGCTCAACTATACAGCACACCTGCAGAACATTTTGGTTTCCAGGTTTGTATAGTCCCACTTGTGACTTATTGAAGTCAGTGGGCCACCACAGACCACTATACTCAATAATTCCTGTACAGAAAATCTTTCAGCCCTGGGAACATTTTGGATTGAATCCACCCTTTTCCTTCGTAATTTATTTGTTCTAGCACTTATGCTCTCTCCCCATTACAAATGCACTGATTTCCAATTGCCTGACTGCAGCTCCCAGCCATCAGTTCTGTGTCATGCCTGTTTCTGTTTGTGTTTTAGCCTCCAGAAGGTGTTTCCCACCAATTATCAAGTTCCTCCATTTATCAAGAAACAAATCCAGCAACAAAAACGAGCCTTTCAGGCTTTTTTTGTGGAACACCAGTCAGCCTTCAAGTTATCTCCCATGACTTACATGAACTTGCTCCCATTTTCAACAGGCTGCTCGTGACCTCAGAATTATACAATTCACCTTCCTTTGCCCATTGCCCCTCCTACACCCAACGTTATACCCCTCTGCTGCCCTGCAAGACAGCAGTCATGTCCAGTTGTTGACTCACTGTACCCCCAAGCAGTCTTCTCCTTAAGCTCCTATTCTGTCACTACGCAGGAGTACAACACCTGCAGGCCCCATGATACTGCAGATTATATTAAAATGCACTTTTGATTGATACAGCTCATCAGGCTGTGCAAATTACTGTGTACAAGCTGCCTTGTCCTTGTTTACCACACTGCCTAGAATGATATGGCCTGCCAATTGTATCAGTACAGATCTTATCCTTGTCTCCAGCTACTTGATGAAAAGGTTCAATGGAATCTGGCCTCACCTCAATCCTTAAAACAAGATTTCTAGAAGCATTCCCATTTGATAATGATTCACCACAAATGACTAACTTTTAAACATCTGTTAGTCAGTTCTTAATTCGTTTACTTTTGCAATATCACAGAGCAGTAACATGTCAGGACAGGAGTCCCCAGGGGGCATGGCAGTCCTCACTGACAACCTCTGCTGCTGCTGAGAAAGGGAATGAGAGACAGGACTTGGAAGGAGCTAGGAAGTAGCAGAGGACCTCATGGGTTCAACTGTCTCCCTCCCCTTGCATCAGATGACTTTGAAGACATAGCTTTACTACATCTCAGAGTCCTGGCTGCTTTAACTTTTCCAGTATTTTGGTGACTATTAATGTCAAGCTAGCTGGAATATGACTAAGTCAGTCTCCCACACTTTCTCTGTCCACTCTGGCACAGTTGGTTTTAAGACCCTGAATACCAACAGTTATTAAAAACTGTCTGCAGGCCTACAGACTTTCCATCAAGGACTTTAAAATAATCAAGTCACAGCACTGCTGATTTACCTACGTGCATCCCTAGAAGAAATCTTTACTTATTAAATCTGACTTAATTCTCTGTCAGAATTGACACTGATGGTATCGTATTCTACCCCTTCCCAAATATGGAACAGTATTAACAAATAACTATATTAACTTCTCCTGTTCCTTGACCGTAAATGTGAGGTATTTACCACAGAACTAACTTGGTAAGTCAACCAGACTGTACAACACACACATTCAGACTCTCCCCGTCAGCCCGACCCTCACTCAGGTTAACAGCTTCTGCACAGCCCAGCCATCTGCTGCTTTTTTGATGAGCAAGGCAAAATGAACCAACCTCAGCCTGATCCCAGTGGGACACGGCCACAGAAACTGCACTGCTCCTCAGCCAAGAAAGGCAGTGCAAAGCACATGCATTTGGAGTGTAGATACAACATTCTTCATTTGCCCAAGGTGATGGCAGGTGCACTCTACCTGGATTTGCCCATTCAGTCAATTAAACATTAGCACAGAATCAGTCCTTAGCCTCTGGGACCAAGTCTTTCACAGGGCAATAAAGCAAAGTATTCAGTAAGGAAACTACATTTGACTTTGTAATTGCCTTAACAGTAAGAAAAACATTCAGAACCTTGCATTTTCACAACCCTATTTATATAATATGCTAACGATTCATACACAGTGATCTGTTATGTGTTCTAGAAGCATGGCAGTAGCAGTCTACAGATGGAATTCTGCAGTTCAACATACATGATGGATTTTCCCACCTAATCCCACATAGCTGCTGAAACACATACTTGCATGAATTTAGTTGAACTAGAAATTCCTTATGATGTTTCACAAGTCTAAATTCAGTAGCTGAAAAGGAAATAACCTGTGCTCTTGCTGTACATCAGCCACTGCAACTTATTTTGCATAACTGAAAATGACTAAGGAAAAATACCTACAGTAGTTCAGACATTCCTCTTTTTGTTAAGATAGGAAGAAAAGTAAAGAAAGAGGAAAGAGACTACAGCAGTACATTAAAATGCAAAATGGAGAGCTCTGCCCATAACTTCTCCAACAAATTCTCCCTGAATTAGGCAGCAAATATTCAAAACTGCTGGTCTGCACAGACAGTTCAGTCTGAAGTGCATAATCCCTGTGCCAGATTCCTCTGTCCCTTCCTCTCAGGCTCAAGGTAAGCATAACTGTGCAGATTGCCAAAAACCTCAGATAACAGAACATTCAGCCTTTTTCTGCTACCCAGATTTTGCTAAAGTTACCGGCTTCATATATGTATCCAAAAAAAACAAACTTTGTATGGGATGGGAAGAATTTCAGTTTGGGGTGGAAATCCAAGTTTTGATTGGAGGGCTTGTACTCCTCTAACTTCCTTCACCCTCCTCCCATCAGCTTACAAAATCTCAGAAGAAATCAGCAGCTTTACCCACTTAAGTGCATTCCATTCACTATAAAAGATTAAATATGTTAACTAGAAGTTTCTACTGAAATTTTCAGTCATTACACAGTTAATGACAGCTTTAAGGAGGCCATTAGCAGCATTTCAAAGATCTATTGCAAAGACTAAAGTCAGCTCACATCATCTCATAATTTCTAGTTAGGGTTAGCAGAGTCAGAAGCTTGAATAATGAATTCAGATGAAAGTACAGGGTGACTTTAAGATACAAGTGCTATTCCTGACTAGTAATACATCTGCATCCACATAACCCCCCCCCAAAGCCTTAAGAACAGCCTTCCTATATAATATAATCCACTTTGATGCTTTATCTGCATAAGGCACTTTGGATTACTTCTTAAAACAAAAACCAGGCAAATTAAAAAACTGATTGATTAAACTGCTTGAGACCTTCTTCAGATGCTCTTTTCCAGAATCAGAGTGACTCTTAATTGTTCTGCCTCAAAGATGTAGGGAAGTTGAAGCAATTCACTTTAAATTCACACCTAAAGCTGACTTGAATACTTTCTTAATGGCATGTGAAGACAAGCCCTTAACTCCAGAATGACACACAGAATTTACTTGAGAGTAACTGTCCAAAATATCTCCCTTGGGAGACAGGCCCAGACAACAAAACTCAACACATTGGGATGATACTGGTTCAACACCAAACTCTTCTAAGAAGAATGCAAGAAGCCACACAATCAGAAAAAGCTTGAATTCTGGTGAATGGAATTCCTGACTCTGTATTTGCCAGGTTTTAGAGAAGCATTTCCAGCAGGCACCTAGCCTTAGCTTGAAAAGCCTCTTATTGTGACACAATTATCCATGATTCCTCTCCATTCCTTCCCTCCGTATCCGGACCCTTTCTCCACAAGCTCCATTCCCCTGCTGCTCTCCCAAAGCCCACTCTGTTGCTCTTACTGACACATGGGACACAATCTAAGACAAAATGTGACAGCCCTTTCTTGACAGATTTTAAGCATCACCTGCCTACAACAAAAAGCAGCTTTTACAGAAACAGAAGGTGCAGAACCAGCAGAGAAGTGTCTTGACTTCGGATGCTCCCTCCCCCACAGCCAGGCTCTCGTTTTTTTGTGGGGATACATCTCCAGATCAGAGCCACAGCCTGCTGCAGATATAGATCAGCTTTGCTCATCCCACCATTCTCTGTCACTGACAAAAAATAGCTCTGGAGGGAGAAGAGGAGGTTTTCAGCTGTTTTCTTCTCCAGTTCTCTCTCTCCTCCCATGTGATGAGGGAGAAGCCATTTTCTCATGTTCATGGCATGATGTCAGAGTAACTATTTTCTTACTCTATGGAGCAGTAAATCCCAGATGTGCCTGTAAAAGGAATTTAATAGTAGCCACAATGTTCCAACAGCATCCTCAGCAACAAGATCACCAAGCTTTGCACGGAAGAGCTGGAAGAAGCTGGCTGGCATATTACTTGTTTCCTTACCAAAGGCAGCCCAGAGAAGTGGCTGAAGCCAAAAGGAGAGGTGTGGATAGATGCTTCCCCTGGGCACAACTGACACTCCTACAGGGTTCAAAAGAACCACAGGAGGGACATTTTCCTAGAGAGGATCAAAAATAGATGGAGGAAAAGCATGTAATATACTATTCTTTAATTTTCTCATAAACAGTAACTTTATTCTTCTCAAAACATTGATTGACATTTGATCCCGTTATGAACAATTCTGAGGTCTCCCCCACAGAGCATCTAAGCTGCATCACATTAAAGCTGTTCCTTTCTCCTTGCCTCTAGCATATTCCTAACATGTAAACAACTCTGCTGTGCACACAAGCAAAAGCACAGCTAGCTAGTGAAAGCTGCAGCACTAAGGGCACCATAGGAACCCATCCAACCCTAATAACCCATTAATTTCACAGGGCACTGTATTTATTAACTAGGAGCCAACTGCTATTAATGCAAATGTACATGTGAAAAATTACCCCTTTGGAAAAGCTGAAGGAAGATTACAGACTTGATTTTCATGGACTGTTATGTTTCACAAGCGTTGTTACCCCCACAACCCAAACATACAAGAAACGCCAGTCTGAATGGTGGAAGAATTGTGACAGACTAGGAGAAAGGCAAGTGTCAGGAAATCCAGCAGCCTTGCTGTCTGAGGATTTCAGCTGATGTGACACCACATGATAAGTAATGTTCTTGTGGCCAAGCCTCAAAACCCATTGGGACTATTTCCAGTTCAGCTTAATAAAAAGAGAAAAGAAAACAATCTCACTTCTCACCTATTCAACAGTGAGTTAATTAACAGGAGATACCCTACAAAAGTTACCAAAGTTAATGCAAAAGGATTGCCCAGCCACATACTTTGGGTATGTTAACCCCTGCTTCACAGGCTCTGGACCAAGACACTCAGGCGAGCTGCCCTGGTGAGTCTGGCTCCTTAGGGCAAGTTCCAATAGCCAGATTCACCCGCTCTGCCACGGAATCCTCTTACAGCACCATTGCTCAATGCACAAATCTCTATCCGCAGGCAAATCTGCTAAGGTCTGGAGGAAACACAGATCCATCTCTGACCCTGATCTCATCTGTGCAGGGGTTCTGCAGTGAACCCACAGGAAAAGCTAATGCAACTGCAACTACTTCTCTTTAGGGGCTTCTCTGCCTTAGGAGGTTTCCAACGGCAGGAATCCAGAGTAAAGGGGCTCTCAAGTTGTGAGCTGAAAACAGCTGCACTGCCAGGCTCCAACATCGGGACCCAGGGCAGGCCAGGGTGCCTTGGGTGACCATTCCATCTGCAGTTTTTTGCCCCTTCAGTTAAAATAAAACCTGGTGACTTCTTGCTATCCTTCTGATTTCTGCAGTCCACACTTACTTTGTGAACTGGAGCAAGTCAGTCATGTCCCAACACCCACTAGCTTCCTTTGGCTTCTTTCACACATTCAAAAATGTCAAACTATGAATTCCAAACCCTGCTTCTTCCTTCCACAACGCAAAGTATCACCCTAGTCACACTCATCCTTCTCCCCTCCCACTTCTTGTCAAATTCCACTGCCCATACTGACACCAGAGCAAGTCTGATCAACTTCAAGCTGTGAAATATCCACTTCTTCCCAGCAGCCCGCAAGAGCAAACTACTTTCCTGTTCCACTCTCTCTACAGACCAGCAGGTGAACACCCACTCAATCCTGCACATGACGTTTACCAAAGGAGGTTTTGCTGGAGTAAAAAGAGAAATCAAGAAGGTCTAGTTTTATAAATAAAATTACATATTCTTCCCTGCAGCTAAAATCTCTACATTTCTCATTTTCAGTGCTTTTAACACAAATTAAAAAGGCAGGGGGAGGGAGAGCTGTCTTCTTCCATATTCTGTGCCCAGGTGGTTTTTTTACACAGGTCAAACAATCTCTTTCTGCAAAATTCACTGAAGTCTAACACCAATGCTATCCTTGCAAAGGCTAAAATCTCTACTTATAGTAACTGCAGCATGCAGCAAATGTTATACAGCATTTATGAAGCAGTGCAACTAAATCTTAACTTTTGACTAGAGTAAAATAAAGTTCACGGTTAAAGGAGGCCAAAGTATTTCATTATCTGCAGGCTGGAAAATTTAAGTAAATCTTCAAACACTGAGGCTTTGAAAAGTGCAAGGGTCAGCTGCTATACCCTACGTATCTGACAAAATGCAATGTCACAAACACCAACAGCAGAAGGTTGTAGCTACATCCTAGTGCCAAATATCTGGCAGCCTTTTTCTCATTAGAGAAGCCTGATCAGAAGACTACAGCCAAGCCATAGTTCAGAATTTAATGATTACAGGGATCATTGCACTGAAAATGTGAAGCATTTCAGGTTTAAATTATGAATGACAGTGACAGCTCAAGATTATTACACATTTTCATTCACCTTTCACTCTTATAAATTAATAATAAAGAAAGGTTGGAGAGTGGCTTTTTTTTACGCTGTCAGCAAACAAATGCCTTGATGTATGTTCACCATGCACTAAGCATTCAAGATTCAGTACCAAAATTGCCCAGGACTGCACACAGCGTTTATTAACCAAATTATAAATCACACTTTTAATTAATGGAAAAGACAAAACACAGGTTATTACTTCTTTTAACACCGGAGTCACAAGACCTGTCTTGTATCACAGATATGCCCCAGACAGGAGCACTCAAGAGGATATCAGTTTACTTCTTTAAGGATTTCAGAAGTTTGCTGAAGCTTCCATGCCTTTCATGGATTGGTTTTGATTGACCTCACATCTTTGACCTACTGCAGTTGCACCTCCCCTCAGACAGAGATTATTTAAGCTAATTTAACTGAATCCAAAGGGCCCATTTTGAGTCATATCTTCAGAGTCACACTGCAGTCAGCAGCATTCTTCACTTTTACTGCTAGCCCAGAATAAAGGCAGAAAGCACTCAGGGCTTCCCATTAGACAGCTGGTTCAAATGCAAACCCATAAAAACACAAACCATTGACTGACAAACGTCTGTTGAAGAAAAGCAAACGATCTGTATGCAAGAATATCTGAAAAACAGAAATGCCACTACCCATGAAGCACCTGGTATGCCAGTGCACCTCAAAAAGGTCATGAAGCAAGTATAACCCTAACACACCAAAGCAATGGGAACATTTGGCTCCTTCAAAGTGCTGTAACTTCATCAAAACACTTGAATCAAATTTGACATTTATATCTCTATAAATAATGTGTGAGCAAAAGCAAAGACAAAGCAACATCTGCAATTCAGGGAAAGACATCAAAACAAATTTGTCCCTAGTACTCAAATGTTAAACTACATGTGGGAAACTGATGATCTTTTGAATGGCTGAAAGCTAGGACACAGAGGAAAGGGCATCTTGTTTTTAAATTAATTATTAATCAATCTTTTCAGCCATCAAGCTCCTGCAATGACTCATCCACTTGCTTTACCAAAGTCTAAACTGTTATGGGAAGACTGCAATTCCACTGGAATATTACTCTCCTGAGTGTGATACTTAACCCTGTATATATGAGAAAGGATTTTAGTAGATTCATTCCTCTCCCACAAGAAGATCAAGTTCTCATTAAAACTGGAAAGAGAGGGAAAAAAAAGGGAAAACAGTGTTTAGAATTTTGCACTCAGAGAAACAAGAGAAGATAGATTCCACCTCAGTTATTCATTGCAAAGTCAGTATTCTTCCAGTGACAGAATGCACTGTAAATAGTAAGAGAATTCACATCATCAGAAATCCTCAATTATCACGTCATTGAATGATACCATTCTTCCACACTCATTCAGACAGTTGGTACTGTCTGTAAAGGAATTTAGTTTTAGACAACTGATAGGAGCTGCTTTTTAAGTTTACAAAATTATGAACTTAATCCTATACCCCACATCCATGCAAATCTCTTTTGAAAGTTTGACAGCTCTACTAAATAAAAGGAGCTGCAAGACTGGAGCTCGGTTGGTGATACCTATACAGAGCTTGCTCTTTTCCTGTGCTAAAATTATATCAGAACAGTACAACACATTTGCATATCTCCCACTCATGTAACTTTTTGCCAGCAGTAACAAGACGACAGCAAGGCTTAGAAAACGTACCAGACAGAGATAGAAGGAGAGGGTGGAGTTTCCTGCAGGAGCACCCAGGCTGAAGTCCAGCAGCTCCCAGGGAAGGTGCTGCCTTATTACAGCCCAGTGCCTTCACATCAGGCTCCACTTACTGGTGTCAAACGTGAAACTCCACCCAGGAAACAAAAAGCTTCCTACTGTTTCTCCCCTCTCCACAGCCTCCTGGCTACTACCAGGAAAACTGGAATCACTCCACCCTTTTTCCGCAAGAATGATTTACATCTTTCCTTTTTACTATGCTCAGTCTTGGAGCTACCATAGAATACAAGGAATAGGGAAAAAAGTCCCTGCTGGGTTATCTCCCCATGTCTCATATTGTTTTTCTGGAAATATTCCTAGTAGCAGCCCAGAGTGCTGCTGGTGATTTTAATCACGCAGAAGTAATACGAAATTCACATGACTACTGTCAGTTTTCCAGCCACACAAGTTTTGCAAAAATATCAATTGAAACAATCTGATTTTCCAACATTTACCTAGGAAAGTGATAAAAAAAATTACAGAGGTAGAAGAACTTTGGGAAAAGTTTGATTCACACATTGGTGCACAGTTAGTTTCAGAATAGCTTTTCATTAAAAAATAAAAATCATGACAGCATTGAAGAATTCTGGCACTTTACTTCCTCTGAAGATGCCAGTGTGGAAAAAAATAATCTAATTGAGCCAAGTAAAAGGAAGTAATAAAAAGTCACAGGAAAGTATCTGACCTGACATACATAAAATGTTACTAAGGTGTAAGAGTGAGTTTAAGTGATTTTGGAAATCAATAATGGAATCTAGTGTTATTCAGGATGTGCTACACACTAGAAATTCTGACTTGAATGCTCAAGTTATACCATGGCCTTCCATCTGAATCTTTCTAGCAGCCCATTTTTACTAGTCCCACCCTACCATGACATCCCAATGGCAAAGCTCAGTTAAAATGCAAGCAGAACAAGACAATTAATTTGAAACTCAGGAAAGTCAAATGTTGTGCAGGAACATTTGAAAACAAGCCCATACAAATGAGACAGTGCAACAATAACTAACAGAACAAACACAATACTCCCCCAAATCATTAATACTTGTTTGTTAATGATCATGTTAGCTGCAGGGAAAGCGCCTTTGTAACATAATTTGATTAAGACCCAACTAGTAAGAAGTGAAATAACCAAAAATTGTTTTTGTTAGTATCAAATTAGGCTGAGCACACACCACATGCATGGGGATAGGATACTACTCTAGGAAGCAGGCCTTTTGCACCAGCACACTCAAGATCTAAATTACCATGGACTGTGGAATGGAAAATGCAGAACTGCATAAAAGGAAGGCAAACCCTGCTTACAAAATAGCAGTGAGTCAGCTCCTGAGGACTGGTCTATGACTGCTTTGAAAACAAGATGCACATTCCTTCTGTGCACTCTGGTTATACAGAATGAAAACAAGCCCATCCCCTAAAGATGCTGTTAACAGGGGAGATGACATTGCAGAAAAGGTGTCAAGAAACATCAGTAACACCATTTAACCCATACAAACACCGTTTAACCCATACAAACTTCAGAAAATATTTTCAGCCAATGCTGATTCACAGAGCCTTTTAATCATACACACATCTATTCATATGTGGTGCAATTAATGAGCAAGAAACACTCGCATCCCTGGCCTCAGATCAACCAGTAACAGCTTACCTTGGGGACACCTCTAACTCTAAAAGGTCCTTTAGATATTTTTTAGAGAATCTCTTTCTAAAATGCCATGACCCTTTAGCCTGTCTAGTTCCATCATCTGTAACCAGACTATCTAGAAAACCAAGAATAAACTCCAAGGCCTTTTGTGACAAGCTGTGCAACTATTAATATTAACAAGTCATTTAATACCATAAGGAACAATAAATAACATAACTACTCAAAGCATTTATTTAGGGAACACAAGTACATTTGCCCTCATTCAAAAATTAAAGATAAATGATGGGCTTTCATAACCTGTCTCCCTCTTAGCAAGTGCCCTTGGCTGCACGCAACCCTCTCCTTGACAACATTATAGCTCATTTTGTTGTTGTTTAGGGGTATCTGGGGACTTTTTTTGTTTTCTTATCTTTTTGCTGTTTTCAGCTGTTATTGGTGAATGGGGCTTTTCCTGGTTTACTTGATTATTTCTGAGAAAAAAAAAAAAACATTCAAAGAATTAATGCAGCACACATGCAGGGGAAAACAAAAGTCCAATAAGTCAGCTCTATCAATATTACTTTGTTGACATTTATTAAAACAAAGTGCTGATCACTGAATATCATGCCAGCATACACTGAATGGAAGTACCCTGTCCAACCTCTCTGAAAAAATAGAAACCTTGAAACCAGCTCATTTCAGGGAAAGGATTAAAGGTTGTTTTTTCAGGTGTCCTTGCACACTGAATCCCTCTGCCAGATATTGCAGTTTATCACTGCTAAACACTTACACTGCAGAAGTACCTAGAGACCTCAAGTAGGTCAGGACCTCAGCATGCGAAGCACAAAATTGATGCATAATACTTGACAGCCCTTGCCTCATCATATTTTTCTATTTCATGAAATAAGAAAATTTCTTCTTACTGCTTTTTCTATTTCTTCCCACCAGCACAGCTATTTGAACAACCCACACAAGGAAAAGAAACTCAATGACACTGCAAAAAAACCAACCAAGTTCCACCACCAATGTATGAAAGTACTATCCAACATACAAGAAAAACAGAAGCAGCTCTGCCCCTTGTGAGGATATTACACATAAGGATCTAGGTAAAAGTCAAATCAAAGCAGGTTTGGGGCTTTTTAAGTTGGCATACCTCCAGCTATTCTAACAAAGAAGAGGCTGTTGTAATAAGCTTTGGTAAATGTTTATGGATGAAAGTTCCAATTCTCATTTTCCCATCTCCTACAATCTAGACATACCCTTTCAGTGAAGGGAAGAGTTTCTCAGTTGCTGCCTTCTGATTGAACACTGGTTGAGACAGAGCAAGGGTGAAATCAAATTAATCAAATGAAAAGAAAATTTAAATTAACTGCAGGGAGTAGAACTAGAGTGTTAAACCTCACTTTTGCATCCCTTGAATTAGTTCCATTAAAGGTGAAAAAACATGCAGTAAGTCTGAAATGAAGCTTAACAAGATGATAGAGGTCTTGGCAACGTGATTATTTTAACAAGTTGACAGCCAGTTATTCCAGATAGTCTCAGTTTAAGTACACATACCAAGACAGCACAATCCAGAGGAGTGGGCCAATATACTCTTGCAAGATTAGCTGTGCTTCATGTTCTCCCTTCTGGCATCTCATTGCTCCATCACCACCTACCTCTGACTTCACAAATACTCACCCAGATCCTGCAGAGGTTCCTTGCAGCTCCCCATCCTGTTCCCTGAGCTGAAAAGGCAAAACTGGTATCGCTGTGGACTTGACTGCAAGTTGCCACCAACCAGTGACTGTCCAAGGACTAGGGAACATACAGACTTGGGAAAAAACAGCCATTGCTCATCAGCCAAAAGGTGGTGACAAGACAGGTGATTGTATCTAAAAGCCCATGCAGCACCACATTCCTCCCCATCTCACCTGTGCCACAGGAATGGCTGCTGTTCCCAACCTTCAGCAGCACTACCAGCATCTCAACCTGGTGTCATGAGAGGCAGCAAGTCACCAAAACACACCATCTGCCAAAATGGCAAAGTCTGTGGGACTGCCAGATCCAGCTGCAAACCAGACAGCTGAACGTCAGAGTGCAGCTCTGGTGCAAGCAACAATCTGGTGGGGCTTTGCAGGGGGGAGTGGTGGGATGGCATTTGAGCTTGGCCTCTAAAGCCCCAAATTTCAATGCTTCCTCCATAGTAAAGACTGAAAAAAAACCCCAAACCCAAACCCGGGCAGTGCTCCCTTAACTACTACAGAACTTCAAACAGCACATGGTGGGGCCGGGGGGAAGGGGCTGTATGGGGTTTTCCTTTCTTAAAAAATTTCTTTTCATGGAATTGTTTTTCCCCGATGTTTCAAATATCAGTAATGTTAACAATTATTACATTCCTTAAATAATTACTTGAACTGCCCAAGAAAATTGGTTCGCAGTCTGCCTGGAAAAACATTTTACCCCAAAAGGCAGCAGATTCAGTTTATGAGCAGAAAAAAACCACTTTTTTTTGCCCAGCTCCTGCAGAACCTAAGAGTTAATGAAAAGGAAGAGACCGATGCTTTATTGATCAAAACAATTCTAATTACGCACAGAAGACTTCTCCATGTTTCCAATAATACACTGAGCAAAAGCTACTTCATGAAATGCAGTCAGATAAGCAGAAAGTTTGGGAGTTCATTGCTCAGCAGAAAAGGCCAGAATTTTATATATCCAATCACCGGAGGCAGTGGAATGTTGTAATTGCAAGCATATTCTAGCACTTGAAATAATAAATAAAACTAGAGAAATGTATTACTTATGTAAATTTAAAGTTTTTCTAAAAGAGGACCATAAAAAGTTGTGGACAGAGTAACACAATGTAACAGCTAAACCACAGCAGCACTAAAATAATCGAGCAACAAAGAGCTGTTTGTTCATTTTTTGCCTCGCAAATCTCTCTCTTCCCCTCATCTTTACTATCTGAGGTACAAGGCAATAATGTCACCAACTTCTTACGGTATGTCCTTTTCACCATCATGTGCAAATACAGCATTACAAGACAACATGTTAGGCATATCTACACAAGGAAAACTGGGGTTGGAAAGGCCAACTTTCCCCCACTCCAATCTCTCCTGTGGTTTCTCAGTTTTTCAAGGTGTTTCACCTCTCCTGAAGCCACAGCCTCCTGTCCTGGGCATTGACAAGGACAGACTTTATGATGCTGCACCTCACTAACTGGATTTAGCAGCCCACTGTGCAGTCAGCCTTCGAGAGAACAAGCACTCTGCCATGGTGAGCTACCTTCTTCAAAAGAGCATCGCCTACCAAAGACAACAGACAAAGCCTGAGGGAGCAACATGTCGAGAATCACTTCCCATCTATCCAAAAGGCACCTCCTGAGATTCCAGACGAGAACTGAGAGCAGGTAGGTATTTCAAAATAACATCATAATGTGCCAAAACGCCTAGCTAGGAATACAGCAGCCTACTGAATTTGATACACATCCAGTAGGAAACAGGTCTATACACACAAAAACACGCAACAAGACATTACTACAGGGAAGGTTTAAAGAGAGCAGAGCTGCATTTGGACCCTGCTCAGATTTTGCTCTGCTCTAGCAAGCTGGCGACAAACGCCACCAGTGCCATCTCCTTCCTCCCCCGCGCTGTGCCGGTGCCACCGCCCGCGGCCAGGCTGGGCTCAGGCTCCAGAAGGACAAGCTGGCTGCATGCAGCTCAGCTCACTGACCTGTGGGCTGTGGGGTCTGGCTTCTGCTATCAGTAATGGACAAGTCCCCTGTCCAGACAAAGAAATACGAGCGCAAAAACACTGAGAAAACCAAAGTAGGGCTATTTTCCAGATATTTTCCAGTTATTTTTCAGTTTCTGTCTCTAACAATAACATTGAAAATTCTGCGGGGAGGACAGGAAGAAAGAAAAGATAAACCAACACTAAAATTGTAACACTGGAGCGAGATGCACAAAAGTTCTTTTAATTGCAAAGAACCACTCAAAACGACATCTATATCTACACTAAGGAAAACATTGCTTCTGCCTTGAGGCGGCCTTGGCAATAACATTGTTGCAAGCAAAAACCAGTTTATCATTTTGGAGGGACTTTCAATCAATTTAATTTATTTGTCAGTTAATAAGCATGTAATTACTGCTTCTGGTATTGAAACAGCCCTTGCTCTCCAATCCCCTCACCATACCTGCTCCTAGCAGTGGGGCAACAGGACCAGCAGTCATTCTGGTTTCCAGTCGAAGGTCAGCACTGCTGCTTATTATGTGCGTATAGTAAACAAATAGCTTATACAGACAAGTTGTTCTTAAAACAAATCAAAAGCACATCAAGTGAAATGTGATCTAAAATAAGCCAGCAATGTTTCAGAATATCACTATTTCCCCTGGCACTTCAGGATGCTGCAGCTGCAGAAATTCTTCTAAAAAAATTCAAGACTTAGAGCTTATGCTCCCACAAAAAAGAGGTTTCCAGACACAAATATATTATAAATATACACACACACACACTCCATCACAGTAACCAGACCAGAACACTTGCGCAGGAAAGCCCCTAGCCACACTTTAACATTTTGTTCATTTAACTGTATAAGCCAATATTTTTTTCTTGCTTCCCAACTATGCCAGCAAAAACCTTACTGCAAAAGCCCTTCTAGTGATTGCAAAATTCTTCCGCCTGCATAAACCATTCCTTTCACAGGACATGGTGTAAGCAGGACTAGCAAAAAACATTCCTCTCAGACCAGTAGAGGAACCTGAGGAGGAAGTGATGAGACCAGGTAACAAAAGCATGCAGGCAGGAAGGGTGAAAGCAAAGGAGAGCATTGCATCAGTCCAGCTTCTGTGTGCAGAAAAAGGCAGGAAGCAGCAACTGCCATCACACCACGTTTGCGCCAGCTAACTGCAAAGCTAAACTGCAAAGTCACAACACTACTACAAGAAGTAACAGCAGGAAAACACTGCATGCAGGTCAGACTGACCAACTTGATTTTGACAGACCTGGCACTTTGTTTTCTATTTGGATTTTTATGTCATGTTTTGTATTATATATAATCTTGAAAAACAAACATTGCCTAGAAACTTAAGCATAAGCCATTCCAGTTATGTCAAGTGGATACTAATCCTATTCCCCCTAAGAGTTCAAGTGTCAGTTGTGTTAACTGTTTCCCTACTGATAAGATACTTAGCACAATTTCTCTGCTAAAACCTATCTCGGAACTCCAAGCCATCTGTAAAAGCCTCTTATGAGCAAAACCATCCACGTATTCACCATCCAGGAGTAAACAACTTTTCCACTCTTCCTAATGAGCATCCTTACAATACAGACTCATCCTGGCTATGTGAAAAATACTCACTACTAAGAATAGAGCAGTGTGGGTTAGAAAACAACCAAAAAATTAAGACAGATTCAATACACTTTTAAAGACTTGCCTGTCTGTGTTTCCACTCAAATATAAATCTTCTCTCTTCTCCCCCTGCCCTTTTTTTTTTTTTTAAACCCAGATCTGCTGCAGGTTATCCAGCCTGCCACATCACATCAACACAGAGACCAGTAAGGCCTGGCTGCAGAATTTAGGTCAGCTTGTCTGTGGAGTACATAAGGTCTTCCACACAGCCATGAATTTCCTAGTAAAGCTTCAATAATCCCTCTTCATCCTGCTATGCAGCTATTTCACTAGGAATTGCTAGCTTTCCTCTAACTCCCCAACAAAGACTCTCCACAGGAGGGATGTTTGCAGACGAATGAGCCACTATCTCTTCCTTGGGAAGCAGGAAGCTGGTTGTTGAATCAAATAAATGCAGATCCTTATTTCCCAAGACAAAAAAATAAGTGAAGTATTCACAATGGATGCTAGAAAAATACTCCCTTTTTTTTAACCACACCAGGAAGGATATAATCAGACAGAGCTGGAAATTACTTCCAGAACATTAAGAATAATTTTCTTAACAGATTTTAAACAAACCCTCACTGCTTCTACCCAGGTCAATAAATAAAAAAATAACAAAAATGTCACTAATGAATTCAGACAGTCTAAGCAACAGATGCTTGTATTTTTGGAGACAAAGCATCACTTGAGGTGAAGAAACCATTGTGCCTCTTCAAAGAATGCTCCCTCTAAAAGTGAATTGCATGCCACTGCCATCCAAAGCACTGTATAAGCCCAACAAGTAGTAGCCCTGTTCCTAAGGGATCTCTAAAGGTACATAAAAATATGCAGTCTCTTCAAAACATGGCGCTCAGAGCAGGAGTTTCACATAAACTGGAAGGCACAGTTATCTAAGAGAAAAACCAAACTGAATACAGTAAATCAAAACCTTGAACTTTGCTGTCTTCATAAAAGATGAACTTAACTAAATCTTCTCAAGTATGACAATCTGAAAGATGTGAATGCAAGAATATATATCAATTTCCAGGAATGGTTATGGACATCTCAGCATATAAAAACATATCTAGCAAGCTGACAGTTGGTTTTGTCTTAAAACCCATCAGTCTGCTTCTGTGCTCTATGGTTCCCACGTAATACTGTGCTCATCAATAGTTAACACTTATGTCTCCCTAAAAGAACAAAGAATAAAGCTGAGGAAGAGCTCTTTCCTCAAGACATCACACTGCTCTTTAACATTCAAACATTGGTTAAGAGTATTCCTAGACCATTCTTTACAACTTACATGAAGCCTGAAAATGGTATTTGCAAACATGTACTGAGCTGTACTGCACATTAGCTGTGCAGATCAAACACCCTAGCAAACACGCTGCATTTATGATCACCTCAGATCTGTTACAGAACTCAGACACATAGCATGCACCCATGCCAGGCCCACAGATGTGGCTGTCCTTACTGGGCCTCCATTGCATCACACGTGTTAACAAGATCTTCTAAAGAATGTAACTGTTTATAACTAATGATCACCCATAACTTTACTCTGTGTCAGACAACTTTTCCCATTACTGACTCAGTACCTGATCAGGCTGTGCTTCTCCGCCTTCCTCCTCTGGCTTCAGCTGGGCTGAGCACTGGCTCCTGATTGCTCCAGTGGCAGGAATACCAAACCAGACTCTGATGATCACTTTCTCATTCTGACAAGCGCCACAGATTCCTCCTATATAAAAACAAACTGCTGTGAATCAAACTAGCCAAATGAAGTGGTAATGGTAGAGGAGGTCAGAGGAGTGCTACTCTGCAACACAGAAGACAAAGGTTACTCATCCTTTTGCTGACAGCACTTCATCTCTGGGGAACACTAAGTACATCCTTGTCTTAATAACTTTGAAACTACTCTAAATGAATTGTCTTATTCTTGAAAAGCATAGATCCTAAATGAGCAATTTGTCATTTCCCACGTATTTTATTAAACATACTGGCTCATCTTAGCTTAACCAAGAGCACTACTATTTCTACATCATCACCTCCCTATACGACCACGAAAGCCAGACCAGACCCATATGACATGGCAGCTGTGCACTGCAGGTGCTCCCCACAAACACTTCGATGACACTTGAACTGCTACACTGCAGCCATATGCCAGGACAGCAGACCACCTTGAGTCAAACGAGCTGCTTGGAAAAATCTCAGGAAAACACCTCTGTCCTCTAGGATGAACAAAATATAGAAGAAGTGGGATTGTCTCCCTCCTTCTTCAGCCCAAAAATTCCACCAGCCAAGACCCAGCACAGCTGCCCTCACCTTCAGAGACCCAGAGGCTCCAGGGCTGTGCAGAGCCCACAGATGCAAAGCAACAACTCGGCAAAAAGAACAGCCAGACTCTAGCAGGTAATTCATGAATATTTATTTTAGTTTGTTGCTTATTAAGTATGCCTTGTTATAAATCAAGTACTTTACAGTAATTGCCTCCAATCAACAAACACAGGGAAAGCTGCTATGTAAACCAATGCTGTTCCAAATCCGAAATGAGTCCCTTAGCAACAGGCAGGATTCTACAGGACTCTTGGTGCACAGCCACTGCCTTGCTGCCCTTTAAAGGCTGTCACTGCCTCGCTACCCTTCTCTGCCTCTCCTGCCCTGGCTGCACCCCAAGCAGCCCTGCTGTGTGCCCAAGGTGTTCCTAGCACTGCCAACCACAGCACGCCGTGCCAGGGTGCCAACACCAGTGCAGCAGGTGCTTAGTGCATGGGTAGCACGCCCCAGGTACATGGCACAGGGACAGCCCTCAGAGCAAAGGATGCTCCACAGCCAGGGTTCAAAGGCAGGGACAACCAGCTGCATCCCCTGCTCCAGCCCCCAGCCTCCACCCCAGCAGTGGCTGCAGCAGAGCTGCTCTGCCATAAGGGTCTGCATCCAGCACCAAGAGCAGTGCCCTCACCCACCTGAACTGCTCCCAAACCACTACAGAAAAAAATGCAAACCAAGCCCCCCCCAGCCCCCCCATCTCCCTCTAATTTTTTTACAAAGCTTTTTCAGGGTTGGCACCCACTGGCACTGAAAAGCACACAGGAACAAGCCCTATGTCAGGCTTTCCACCGAGATCATTTTAAAGGTCAGCAGGAACCTGCTGTTCCAGGTTTCTTGGCAGTAGAGACTCAGGACAAGGAGATGGGGAAAACACTGTTAAATCCTCAAACAAAATATGCCTCATAGACTTTTCTTCTTCAAAAGGCTCGGGGTGGTCAAGTGGTCTCAGGATAAATAAATCTCTTTATGCAGAACTGGAGTTTTCGGAGACTCTCGTTTTTTAAATACATGGAGGGGAAAAAACCCATGACTACATATCTTCCAAAGGTCTATTGCAAGTAGGCTTCAGAACAGACCTTTGGATCATACTTGAGGTCTAACAGAAAATGCTCTCACAGCCACAGGGCCATTCACCTTGGCTGATTCTGTGACCTTTTTTTTTTTCCCTACTAAGTCAGAGAGCCATGTAAGAAGAGCCTAAACAGAGCTCACCATGCTCTCCAATCCCCCCTCAGCAGCCACCCCAAAGGCAACAGCTTCTGAAAACATCAGGCAAAAGCAGTTCCCACCTTCAAAGTAGGAGGACAGTGATTTTTACAGAAATTTTACAGAATGTATCAGCATTTAAGGAAAGGGGCCAGGAGAGGCTGAACAGCACCACCTCACTCAGTAAGGCATGGAAGAACACAAGAGCTTGATTTCAAGAGCTCAATCACAATCTGAAAGATTGCTGAGGTCCATCACCACCACCCTCCCTTTCCCAGAAGAGGCTGAGCACACGGATTCAATCATACCTGGAGGATATGCAAAGGGAAACAAATGACTAAACACTTACAAAATTTTGGTTTAAAACAAGCAAAAGAAAAAACAAACCAAAAACCAATCTAAGAGCAGAAAAAGCAGAAATTCTTATATAAATCATAGCAGTGCATAAGATGTTTGGGCAGTGCCAAGACCAGTGAAGGATTCTTCCCCACAGTTCTCACCACAAAAATTCTTATGGATTTTGTTCCAAATCCCATTTGACAAATTCTCACTTTATGCTACTTCCTTCACCTCCTTCTCCCACTTTTGAAGTGACAACCTCAATTTATTAAAACAAAGCAATGTCTTTCTTACAGAAACATCTGCTTTGATACAAGAATACACACTGGTATAGTCAGTATGTGGGACTGTGGCAATGAAGGAGACTAAATAAAGAGCACATGTACCACTTCTCTTTTAACCTCGTCCCCTCTGGCACTCATTCACTTCAATACTTTTCTTTCAGGGCCCTACAGCATAGAGAAAGACACCACATTTACATTGGGGTGTTGGCATCAACCAGTGCCAATTTCATCTGAATCACAGCCAGACACTTGGCACTTCAGGCATAACACGTGCAACCTCCAAATGCCACGTCCTATATACTGTAGCCTACATGTGGCTGCCTTCATTTGTACAGTCACTTGATCAAACATCTTTTCCATTAAGGAAAACAATACTTCTGATGCTTTTAACAGGGAAATAATCATTGTTAACAGAGTGAAAAAAAAACAAACAATGCACTTAGAACAAATCATTATGAATTCTGTAAAGAAAGGAGAAGGAGGGAAGTCACAGTGTTTTGGGGAAGAAGTAGAGATTTTTTTAAAAAAAACCATACAAACAAAAAACCAACAACCTCAGCTAATGAAATAAGTGAAGCAGTTTCAGTCATTAGAGGTTTAATTTCAGCACAACTGAATAATTCTCAGTTCTACATGTATCTACAAGTACCCAGACAACAGAAGACATCTGACAATCTCTTGAGTTAAAATGCCATCTTCCTCCCTTGCTGCTGCATAAGAAAAACAACAAACCACCACACAGGAAAAGTGTCATGCCATCATGAGAGAAGAAAAACCCCACCACAGCCACCTACTGTAGAAGTACTGTCAAAAGTAGCATGTAACCTAACCAGATAAATACCAGATTTTGTTGCTATCTCTGAGTAAAGTTCTGCAGTCAGCTGAAGCTGATTTGTGGCCACCCTGCTGCTTAACATTCCTGCTCTCTCCATGGTGTGTGCTGGGAGAGGCATCTTGCCCAAAGCAGAGGGTGGGCTGGAAGGCAGGACTTCCCCTTTCAACAGCAGTGCAAGCTCAAATTTGCTCCAGCTGGTCTTGAAACCACAGTCCCCCTGGAAAGCACCTTAGGCACTACTCCTGCTACATGGGAGCCTATAGGATCCCACTGCCACTCCCTGCAGAGCTCATTGTCCATTCTAGGGCCTTGCTGCAGCTTTTCACATGACACCCAACACCCCCTTTAATTTGGAAGCTCCCTGTCATTCTTCCCTTCTCTTGGTGGCCACCTCCTCTTCCCCTATCCATGAGCCAGAGGCTGTGTGCAAATTTATCCCCACTTCTTCTCTTCTGCTGCAGACAGAAGGAATATAACCAAGACATAGCAACAAATCAAACCTTGCTGGTCAAGCAGCCAAGCTTCCCACGGCTACAGCTAACTCATTGTTTGACCCACAGGCTGCAAGAGAGGGGGATGCTGTTGGTAGCTCTGGTATTGCACTCTTTGGCAGACAGCAAGCCAGGTCTAAGGTCTTGCAAGTTCAGACTGCAAACAGGTAAATAATCAGACACTGAGAAGTCTTAACATGGATGAGGTGACAGAAATCAGCAGCTATCAGTGTGGAGGGCCATCACTCTCTCTCCATGCACAAAACAAACAGCAGAGAAGGAGCACTCTGTTCCTCACACTGACCAGCTACACACTGGTTATGACCAGGCTGCTTTGGGCCACTGTGCACATGGACAGACTACAATCTCAAAATACAAATCAGACATGTGCAAAACCATTAATCAAAACCAGCTTGTACCAGTTCAATCTGTAAGCTTCAGGTACCCATTAAATTTGCTGCAATGAGCTTTTTCAAACACTTTGCTTTCAAGCTGACTGCAAACAGGGAGAACTTGGCCATTCCACTGTGAGCATGAAAGCCTTGTTTCTGGGCTGAGGCACCCTCAAACAAACAGAATTCACACACTTTGCGCTGGCAGAACAGTATATATAACCTCATGCTTTATGATTTCATGTTATATTTACTCAAATCTCTCCACAGTTTTGTTATCTCCTTTTTTCTGCCTCACTATTACTATTTTCTTTTGTACTTTTGCATGCTTCTGATGTTTTTATTTTCAGGCTTTACTATATTTGTTCTCCTGTAACTCTGGCCTCAATGGTTTCTTTCTTTAAAATTTGTTTGGGTTAAACTGATCAATGCAAATAAAGACACTCTTAAATTCACCTTTCAATCTAGATACATCCTAAATTAACTTACACTAAAAATAAACATAGCATAAATATAAGTTTTAAACACTGGAAAAAGAATCTCATCCAAACCAGTACATTTTTCACTTTTCTGATTTTCTATTAGTATAATTTTGTTTCACTCCCAGTCCACTTGTTTTTCCAACACTTTTCTTCTATTACTCTTCTGTTAGCCACTTTCCTACCCACTTTTCACACACCAGCACTGGTTAAACTCACAACTTCTGCAGCACCAACAAGCATTTATGTATGGATTCCTCCACTTCCTTGTTTCCAGATTTGATTTTTTTTGAAGGATAGAAAAGGAGAGGAGCAAAACTATCAACCCAGTTTTCCCTTTCTCTCTGCTAACAATGCCAATGAGGGAAAACTGTAGAAATTTAGTAAGGATTCTAAACCAGCAAACATTACTTTAAAAAACTCAAGTGCGTGAAAAGTTTCATTTCCCTTTTGTCAGTTCCCCTGCTAAGCTAGCTAGGTTAGGCTTTGTTTCTTAATTTAATTAGTCGGAAAGTAAGTACATAAAAGTTTCTGGATGGCAGCCATTGAGAGGAACCCTGTATGTAGACTTCTCAGTTTGTATTTTGAAACACCAGTCAGATTAACCGTGAAGTCTGGTGTCTCCGTGCATCTTTGATGAAGGCAATTGCTAATGCATGTGGAAAGTGTGTGCAACCATAGTGCTGCCTGGAAACAAAGCAAGCCAGTGCACTACCTCTGACACTTCTCACTCAAGTTTTAATGCAGAGAACGTCACACCAAAGTAACTCCTATCCTCTTTCCATCATCTGTACACAAACTACCATCGACAAACATGCATTATGGACCTTTTTTTTTCCATTATTCACTGATATTTGCATTGGTTTAGAGGACAAATTTACACCAAACAATCCAAATGACATCTGCTTAACACCGTGTTCCTCCATGCAGGACTGCAAAGGCAACAAAATGTCTATTACATAACACTTCTGTATAAAATATTAATTTTCACAGAGGAAGCTCTTGAACTGAAAGGTTATTTTCAATGATTAACAAATTAGTGTTGTATAAGCTTGGTTATTTAATCAGTTTATTTGAGACAGATAACAAACCATACCTTTTATTGACACAACGTGAAAAAAATCAACTTTTTATGTGCACACATCAAAATATATCCATCCCTAGCACACACAGCTTCAGCAAGCCTGCACTGGGGTAGTTGCAGGCATCAGCATTTTTTTACAAGTTCCCACACCAGCTGAGAGCATGTAAGCTTCCCTTCCTTCCTATCCTGCAATGGATGAAGAACAGGTACACATTCAGACATCACATTCATATACACATCCTGTACATTTCTTCTCTCCTTAGAGCTATAAGCCCAGGTTGGAAAATCACTGCAGCAAAAGTAAAGTGCTTCAGAATTATTTCCACACAAAGTCCCCATTTTTAGCAGGCATGTTGGTATCTGTCCATTGGCCAGACTTGAAAACACAAGAGGTGTGGCAGCCCTGGCTTTTGCAGGACCCAAGGGCAATCAGGAACACCTTTTATAAAGAAACTTATCTCAATGCTGACTTGTAAAGAACGAAACTCAAGAGAGGAAAAGAAGACAACCCTGTATCTTGGCTGTGACGTTGTAGTCATTAGGCTGCATGGGGACAGGTAGGAGCCTGTCTCACTGCTTCATCAAAAGGGCTAAAAAGAGCCTTCATGTCTGGCTTTTTTTCCCTTTCTCTGTGTATCTTTACATAATGAACCCAGGGAAGGGTTCATCTTGAGCATCACTGGTCTCCAGCAGATGGTCTCATCGTATTTACCAGCTCCATGTGAGTGTCACAGATAAGACACCTAAAACAGCAACAGACACTTTGGTCTGCCCCATCCATGGTCTAACCATGCAGGGGAAATCATCAGGAGATATGACTCAGACAGAAAAATCCTGAGCAAGTGAATAAAGAGATTTTGAAACACCAGTTTGAGAACAGTGGTTTTTTTTTTTTAATTTATTTGCACAGCAAACAGTTTGAAGAGATATTTGACAGGAAAAAGTAACAACTGTGTTTAAACATCTGTAATGCCCACCCCTTAGGTCTGAGAAATCTTCCACTGCAATTTCCTGGTCTTCAAAGGAAACCTTCGTAAGATAGAACATCTGAGATGCCTCATTTCTGACAAGAAGACCATACACAGAGGGTTCTTTTTTTTAATTCTACCAAGGAGCAAGGCAGATCACAAGAAAAAGATTGTATCTTCTTCTGTTGATCACACAATACAAAATGCGAGACCATGATAAATAAACACAAATGCTATCCTCTGCTGGATGCCACGTGCTTTCAGCCTGGTTATTTCTTCCTGCTTCTCAATCAGTTACCATCAACATAAAATGGCCTCCAAAAGGAAAAATTATCTGAGCAACAACTATCCTTCCTCCACCCCTAAGGGTGGCTGTATTTTACCCCACGGTTGCTTCTCAAGTCTCGCATGTCGCAATTACTTTAGTCTCAGAACAAATCACTTCTGAGGAAAGAGCTCAAGTGGAGAGAAGGAGAATTAGTTTTAAAGCTACATGAACAACGTGGTTTCGTATCCTGATTTACACTTGAAGAGGAAGAAGAAGAAAAACTAAGGTATTTCTTTTAAAACAGTTCCAACAAACGAGTCCTTGGGGCAGACATACTTTCTTTCCATACTACTGCTTGCCTCCAAGTGTTGGGCAAAAGTGGCATTTTGCTGGCTTTATTTCAAGAAAACAAGTTTTCTCCTTCCAAGGATATCTCCCTTAATATTCTGGCAGCTGCTACAAGAGTGTCTTTTTACTTCTCTTTCTATCCATTTCCTGAAGGGGGACAGGAACCTGCTCTTACTACAGCAGAAGTGAATACAGAAATAAATGAAAAGAGCTTCAATTCTTTTAATTATATAAATTTGTGGTGAGAGAAAGATTGAAGCAGTGTCAGTTAAAATTAACGATGTGGAAATTAGTATTACTGACAGTATTAGGTGCCAACTTGACTTGTGACGCACTTTTCTCTTTTAACATGCCAAACCCAGGATGGTTCTCAAGAAGTTAAACACTAGAAATCCTGGCTTTGCTCTTTCCTAAATTTGTTTGTAATCTCTGAGGGGAGAAATTGCTTGGCAAGCAATCGGTACCTATTCTTTGTTATATGGTTAAAAGAAAATTGCACTCAATTTGCTCAGACCAAAAGATCTTGAGCCAAACCCATTCCCAACACAAGCAAGTCAAACTTTTAAAAAACATAGCTCAAAGTGTTCTCAAGGTGAGAGGCACAGGATAGCTTTGAAACACTAATTACAATTGCTTTCACAAAATAAAATGCTGGTAGCTGCTAGAAAACTGCATTTCACAAACATCTTTCTTCATATTTCAGGCCTGTGTAGGCCCACAGCACTTCATCATCACAGCCAAGAATAAACTCTTAAAAGATCAGGGAGCACTAGTGCAACCCCAGAGAGCCTCATGCATGCATGTGGACTCATGAAACTATGCATACATGGAAAATTAGTTATGGACACAAGTCTTTGAAAGGTGAACTCCAACAGACTTTTCACTGCTTGTTATAAAAAAATGTTTAAAATGTCAGTTATGCAAAAACACAGACAAGTCTTTATATAAATGTAAGGTTTCTGGGGAAAATACTTCCATTTTTCTTGACACATCAATAGCTTTTTTCTTTTTATGTTGGCTAGGATATAATCTTCCCACCCCCAAGAGACAATAAATAAATAAATAAATCAGATAGAAAAAAAAACAAAACAAAAGAACTGCGCAGCCTTATTTCAATGCTAGTAAGAAAGGGAGAAATTTAAATAGCAGAAACTGAAATAACATGTTCTTTCCACTTAATGGAAAAATGTTCTTTCCACTTAATGCTACTATGCTATTATATGTAACATCTGAGTATAACAAATATTGCTAATTGTGTTCTATGACATTTAGGGATCTACAACAACTTCATGAATTAAGGACAAGATAAAGATTGCTGTTTTGAAAGGAAATGAAAACCTTCAGAGTTCACTATTTTGTGAAATACTAACTCTGGAACTCCCTTTTTTTTGGCACCCAGTTAAGAACCTTGTTTACTGAGTTCTCTCACATTCCCCCATTTGTGACTCAAGCTACTTCTCAGCAAAACAGCCGTCAGCAGCCACACACAGATTAAGTGCTTCAAGTCTCAGGACACTAACTCAGTGACCACAGCGTCCACAGAGCTGTATCAAAACTGCCCTCCGCCTCTCAGAAGTACAGGAGAAAGCAAAGGAAGACCCTGGGCTGAGGTGCTGAGCCAGCACTCTGCCTGCAAGGCATCCCAAGCCAACCCTCACATGCTGCACAAACGGGACTGGACACAGCCGCTGCTGCTATCAGAGAACACACGACAGGTAAGAAACCCAGCCGTACAGCGCCCGATTCAAAATCCACTTCCTCCCACTGGCTTTAATGGACTTTGAACGGGACCTCAACACACAGAAGGAATGGGAAGACCCAGAGAATTTAAAAGAACCAACTTCAGTGCAGGAAACTTCAGTACAGTCACTTCTTACAAAACTGTGCCAAGCCACAACACACAGAGCTGCAAGTGCTTTTGACCACAGGGATGTACATACCTTTTCCTCCACCAGCCTTTATTCTCTGATCTTCCTGTCACTGGCAGGACCTATTGCAACCCAAGCACAAATATTAGTTTTTTTTCCTCCCTATCCAGGCATACAGTCAAGAAAACTGTCCATAAAGAGGAGGGAGAGCTGCCGTATCTCTGTACCACCAACTATGTACTGCTGCACAAGAGAAGGAGGCAACAGGCACAGAGGGCTAAGAAAGAACTGGAATACAAGAACTATATTTCAGGGTGTACAGCTATCTGTTAGTACAATGTTCACTAGCTAATCTTTCCAGGGCAAGCACCCAAGTGCTTTCACTCTCTCTGCATTGTTATTATACAGGTTGATTCCTATTAATAATTACCTTCCTCTTACTGCAACACGCAGACTTTGTTGTTGGTACTGCTGCTTAGAATTCCTTTTCCCGATCTCAACACGCTGGACACATTACCATCCCCTCAAGATGTCAGGACTGGTAGAGATATCTATTGTGCATACCTGAATCTTACAAAATAAATGACAGCTTAATGCTGCTTCCTTTCCCGCATAACCTCACGCAGCCATTGTAAACTTTGAATCTTTGTGTTGAAGTAATCACAATTACAAGTAACAGCATCTATTTAATATTCCCTGCTATTATGTGCAAGAAAAGAGACACAGCAAACAGACAAGTGTTTTTCACACTAAGCAAGATACAGGCAAAGCATTAAATGAGTTTACTATAAAGGCAATGCCTGCCAGAGACACAGGAGAAAGTTATGTAAAGAAAATACAGCCACAGAAGCATATTCCTAGGTCAGGACCTCATCAATCAGTTTCAACAACAAAAGGTTCATAGGGCATTTGTAAGGCACACAGAATGAATAGGATCCTGGCCCCAAGTAAGGCTTGGTGAATTAATTTAAGATGGCAATCAAGAGCAAATAACACAACACCAACCTTACCCTAAGTTTGAAGAAAGGGGGTTTCCTTTGCCTCCAGGAAGAGGTGAGGGGAAAAAACAAAACATCACCACCACCAGAAACAACAAAGAAGACAGAAATAAAAGGAAAGAAATAAAAACAACACAGAGAAAGGGATTTAGATACCCCATCTGGTATGAGAGTGCTTTTTTGATAGCTCAGAGCTGTGGGTTTAAAATCTCAGCCCTGTTCCTGCAAATTTCTCACATCCTAAAACGCTCTCTCCCAAACAAGGGGGTATAGCCATTCCCCACCTTCAGTTTTAGAGCCAGAAAATATTATTCTTTCCTATCAATGGTGACAGACATAATGCTGAAAAAACCCAAAATACTTCCCTATAGTGTTTGGCTTTTTTTAAACTGTAACTGATTATGCTCACGACGCCCAAAGTGCTCTCTGCACCAGCAGCCAAGTCAAGTAAAACATCACTTTCAGCACCACCATTACAGGAAGTACTGCTAAGACTTATCCACCAAACACCACCACCACTACCGTCCTCCATTTTCAAGTCTGAGTAACCTACCTCATGGCTCTTACACACTGCAAGCGTCCAGAGCAGAAAGTGCCACGGGCGGCAGGCGTGCTGGGAACGCAGAACCTGCATCCCCCCAGTGACCGCAGACCAGCTCCCCTAAAGGATGCTGGGCAAGTCACAAGCCTTCTGCGCCCGAATTCGTGTTTGTTTAAGAGCAGTGGCAGCACTTGTGACGGGGGGAAATGGAGGTTGCAAGGCAGGAGCTGCTGTGCCAAGCTCACGGATCCTACAGGAGCACAAGCCGGTATTGCCACGTACCGGGGAGCAGGGGGAAGGGAAGAGACGCGCCTCGAAAAAACAGAGATGGTTATCTGACAAGGGCTGGTCGTGCCCTGAAGATGTGCTTTATTGACTGGCTCGGGCGCTCATAATCTGCGTGTGCTGCAACACGAAGCCCAGCTGACCCCACACAAAAGCCGCACAGCTGGCGGCCCCCAGCGGGGCCGGATCCCACCCCACCGGCCTCGGAAGGGGCTCGCAGTCCAGCCGCATTCCCCGGCAGCACGCTGTACTCGCGGAGCCGCCGCCGGCCCCCCGCCCATGCGGGCACGTCCTGCGTGGATGCGCATCCCGCGGGAGAACAGCGCGACCAGCGCGGCCGCCCCGCGGTTCCGCCGGCAGCTGCGCCCCGAGGCGCACCGGCGCTGGCGGCGACACCAGCCAACCGGCCCAGGCCGGTCTGCACGCAGAAAAGAGATAAAGAGAAGCGCGACGGAAAGCGCGGGGAGACAGCGGCGGCGGTGCCGGTGAAGATGCCGCCCCCTCCCCGCAGCTCCTCCGCCGCCCGCCCGACCGCCTCCCGCCGGCCCAGCGCTCGCCTCACCTCAGGGACAGCTCTGCGGGCTGCGGACCCCGAGAGCCGCCCGGCCGAGCAGAGCCGAGCCGAGCCGTGGCGTGCCGTGCGTGCGGCGGGGGCGCGGAGCTTCTCGGCGGCGGTCAGTCCCGCGGCGCTGCCATGCGGGCGAGCAGAGGCGGGGCGGGCTCGGCTGCTAGCAGCACCCTGCAGCGCGCACCCGCATGGCTCGGCGTGCGGACAGCGCCGGCGGCGGCGGGGCCGGCGGGGCGGCGGCCAATGGCTCCCGCGGCGCCGCGCATGTGAGGGCCGGGCCGGGCCGGCCCCGCCCGCTCGCCCCCCGCGCAGCCGCCGCGCTCAGGTGCCCGCGGGCCGGGCCGGGACACGGCGGGGTGCGCTGTGCTGTGGCGCTCGGACTGCCCGCGGGGCGCGGCGGGAGGAACGGCGGGCGGCACAGCCCGCGGTGTGTGCTCGGTGCGCAGGTAAATGGAGCGTAGTGCTTGAGCCAAAGAAAACGGCGACAAGTTCAAGTTGCCTGGCTTAATTATTGGAATATTATCTAGGGGAAGGAGGAAAGTTTGTCTCTCTTAAGTCCTTGAGGGAAGCAAGAAGCCGGAGGCAGCTGCAGTTTGGGCGGGGGCGGCAGCGCTGGGATGGACGGCAGGACGGATTCCTGCCCGGCTCAGGGGCTGAACACAGCGCACTGGGCAGAGCTCGAACTGACCCTGATCCTCAGCCCCAAAGCCATTAGAAACATTTTTCCTCCTTCAACTGGAAAGCCACCGATATCCTTAAGTATTTCTTGAACACTGAGCCGACAAGTGACCAGACCTGCGAGTTCTTTTACCTTGAACTGGATGTAATCTATTACCTTTGAAAGTATATTGGTCTTGATCAAGAATGGAATAAAAAAAAATAAACATACGAGCTGATCTTTTCCATGTTTTATTTCTTCCCCATGTTTTCAAGAACTGGAGAAGATGGGAAGTAATCCTTTGGTGCTTGTTCAGAATAGCTTTATGGCCCTTTAAAGATTGAGAATTTCCCCTTTATATTTTTAGATGCATTTTTATTCAGACCTTCTGGTCTAAATGACTGTACGATGTATCTAAGGTTACAAAGGAAAGCACTTCTTAGCAACAATTCACTTCTGAGACCGGAGAAAATCAGGCCAGCTTGTCCTGCTCTCAGCTGTTCGGCACTATTTTCATACCAGAGTTTTCATCTGGTGGGGAATTTTAGCAGAGCTCAGATCTAGTGTAATGAGCTGTCAATTATTTTAAGCTTTGATTTTTAATACCTTCATTTGGCCTTTTAGTTATTTTCTTCCCTGAGATCATCATCACTTGTGTTGTTTTTGGCCACCATTTTAGACCTCACTGTTTCCTCAACAAGGTGATTTTATTATCTATTTACTTATTTCTGCTCTGACCCAGTGGCCAAGGCATGTAGGGTGTGTGATACTAGGGCTCCACAGTAAGGGCGGTTTAATAGAGATAAAAGCAGTCCAATCTGGTAAACATCAAGGCAAGTGAAAACAGATAATAACAAGAGCTGCTGGCTGGGAAATCCTGACTCGAAGGCAGCTGGCAGAGAAATTCAAGCGGAAGAAAAAAGGATTTTTTTCAGATGCCAGAGCTGGTCAGAGCTGGCTGAATCCACATTCACTTAGCAATCGACATGCTTTGCCAAGCTGAGGCACACCAGCAAAACAAACAAGTAGCTCTGGGGACCTGAAGAGAGAAGACACCTGGAACTGGGCAGATCCAGATCCAATTAAGATTCCCTTTCTGACAGGGCAAACACAAGTGTGAAGGACTTACCTCCTACAGAACATATGCTGGATTGCTTGTTTGGTTTTTGCTTTGTTGTGTTTTTTTCACTTGTTTTAAAGGTAACACAAATGGATTTTAATTTAAAGCTCTCTACATCCACTCTTTCAAGCTTCTCTAGCAGAGACCTCTCCCACAGTTTCAGGTTTGGTCTTTCCCCAGCTCAAGTCTGAGTGCCTTTGGGCAGCTCTTTCTAGATTGCTGTTTCTGGCTCTGACGACCTAGGACATGCTGAGGTGGGACAGAAAAAAGAGGAGGGGAATTATAAACCTAAAAGAGCTCAGTTTGGGGCAAAAATAAATCCCAGCTGTTCTGTACAGTGTAGAGGCAGAAGTACAAGTCAGCCAGCTCCGGTTACTCCATGTGATAAAAGAGATGCCAGAAAAACAGAGGCAGTGGGAGGGGGAATAGCTTTTTCCACTTGCACAGTTTTGACATTGGCTCTTTACAATTAAATAAACTAATATTGTTATTTTGATTTGTGGCTCAGAGAACCAAATTAGTGATTCCATTAACAGGCATAGCAATGCAGCCATATGCCTTAAAGGATAAATCAATGCTGTTTGGTTTTATAACTGCATTTTAGTTTCAATTTTTCAAATTCCATAACCTTGATTAGCCAAATATGTAATATTTTTCAACCTTATTGTTATTCTCATACCATTAAAAATTTTTAGAAAATATCAAGCCTCCAGTAGAGTTATGGTTTTGACCAGGTTGAAAGCTGACCATTTATTCTGAGATGATTTCCAATACTTCCCTTCTTTCACTCAAACAGCCATACTGTGCAAATCAGATAATGCCTGTGTGACATTGTCCAGCAGGTGTCCCAGTGCAGTCCAAGGGAGCCAGGTGCAAAAAGGACACCAGCAGAAGGTGAACATAAGGAAGAGATGGTGTCAAAAATAGAGTGTGCCAGTGGTTCCTCAGAAAACAGTGAGAAAATTCCATACTGGGAAATATTTCAGTCCTGGCTTTGAGTGGGCTGACAAGTTTTTCTCCTAAGCAAATTTAAGATGAAGGGGAATTTTGATATTATGGATTGGACAAGAGACCCTTTAAAGCTGCTTTCCAACCCAAACTATTCTATGATTCTGTGATTAGGTAGATGAGGTGGTTACTTGGGAAGAAGTGTGGGTGGCTACATAGAGAGACAGGCAGAGAATTGGCTTTCCCCTCTCCAAGAACAGGGCAATTTAGCTTCATGGAATGGGCAAAGCATGAAGGGGAAGCCTCCAGTTTAAATAAGGCAGAGGATGCATATGAGTCACTTCTCCTGGCTACTGGCCACCTGTTTTCAAGAAAGAGTGTTTCTAAGTGCTGAACAGTTCAGCCTGTGGTGTTCGCCCAGGACACATGGGCAGGAAGATGGGGCTGGGGATGCAGTCAGACTTGTCACCCCCAATCTGCCATTGCCACCCCCCATACCCATTAGTGCCACCCCTGTGCCATGTGCCCACCACAGCAGTGGTGAGGCTGATTTCCAGGCAGAATTGGGCAATGCGTTGGCAGCTGGTTTATTGTCCTACAGGCAGATGTTAGCAAGGGCCTGCTCTGCATATGCCCACAGCTGGCTATGGAGAGCCTGTTGCATGGAGAGCCATCCATGGGGTGTGGGGCTCAGGGGCTCTGCCCTTCCAGACAGGAAAGGGAAGCCTATCACCTGAGGGCTGTGAGGCTGCCAGACTGTTGCAGCTCAGTCTGCCCCATCACCAGGACAAACTGCCCAAGCTTTCAGAAAGTCTAACCAAATTATGTCCTCCTTTAGATACATTTTTGCTGACAATCCCAAAGATATTGAAGAAAACTAAAAAAGCATGTTTTCCCAGTATAAAAAGCATTGCAAAACTTTGTCCCTAGCATGCTATGTTCATTTGTAATTGTATCGATTTTTTTTTAAATTCCTGCTAACCAACTTTCTTTGGTACTATATAACTCCATCATAAGCAATTTTCCGGATCCGTGTTTTCACTTTTTCTGAAGACACTTTGCTATTATGCTTGTCATGAAACACCTGGCACAGCAGCCTCTGTATTAAAAGCACAGTAAGTCTTGGAGGCCTTGCGAGCTAGCCTATTCTGGCTGGGACTCCCCCAACTTCTGAACTTCCTGGCTGGTAAAGAGTCAATCTTTACCTTGTCTTTGTGCTGAAAAAAAAGAAGTGTCTCTATACCTTACAAATCAGAATTACTGTTATAGCTAAACAGCAGATTCTAATTACATCCAGAACTCCACAATGTGCTTACCAGTTCTTTTATTTCATTTGTGATAACACATCAGTCACACAATGTGCAGTTCCATTTTTAAAAATTTGGGAGATGAGACCTCATTCTTAGCAAGGACCTTTGTATTTTGAAACAAGAGCAGCAGCCATGATGGTGTGCATTGTAAGCAGTGTGTTATCACACTGCAGCTCAGCAAAGTTTTTCAAGCGATGGCAGGAACAACACACGCTGGCTGCTTCTGATTACACAGAAGACCTAGTTTTCATGAGTTCTCAAATTTCATCCAGTGGATATACAAACAGATGGCCAATCTGTTTCATTTTGTCAATAAAGGACTATAAAGTCACAAAACACACAGCATCAAATGAGATGGGAGGCATGGCAGGAAGGCCATAAACTGAGCTGCAAGGCAAACCTGCCTTTCACCCTTGCAGCTTGCCTTAGCAGGACTTTAATTTGGCAGAAGCAGGAATAAGGTTGTGCATTGCTTGGCCTGCCCAAGATAGAACCTGTGTCAGTCAAATATAGTGACTGGTAACATGGAGCTGTATACTCAGATCCCAGCTCAGCAGTGCACCAGGTAGCAACCACTGCTGATGTGTTGAGTACCTTCAGATCTTTAGAGCCAGCAGGCTGGGAGCAGGGGTTAGTCTGTGCTAGTCCATTTAAACTACTTAGTTCTTCCTATTTTCTTGATTTTGCACTTTACTGCTTCTATGATCTCTGCCTCTTCTGCTTTCCACCATTTCCACAAGCACTAAATGCTAAGCATGTAGACTGAATAGGAAATAAAAATTAAAAACCTGTCAGAATTAGCAGGATAAGACCAAAAGAAGCTTTCAGCTGTCATGGTTTGTCTAGCCCTGCTTTCTGGAACAATTTTCCTGCTTTCCCCAGGATATTTCAGTCTGTTATTTCTTTCTTCAAATCATGCCTGAAAGCTCTTCTTTCCCCTTCAGATCTCAATTGGCTTTCCAAGTGAAATGGCTGTGGCTCCATGTGCGAATGGAGTGACACGAAATCTAACCTACGTGGATCTAGGACAATGATGGGCTTTAAAGAAATGCCAAGCCAGTTATCTTCAGAGTGCTGAGCTATACCTGTGCTAGCACTTAACCTTTACTTCACCAATCACACAGGTACAATAGTTAGAGCTTGCTGATTTTGTAACTCCTTGAGAAGTTTCCTTAAAATAGCCTAGCCACAAGGGCGTAATGAGGTGCACAGCTGGGCAAAGCTTTCTGAGCAGCAGGAGGAAAAAGAAAGAACATATGTGGGATGGAAATGCTCTGAGCCTGCAAATGACTGATCTCCAGTCATTCAAATGACTAAAGATTAAGCACTCAGACAAACAAACACACGTCCCCTCAAAAAAAACCCTGAACCAAAACTAAAAGAAAAAACCCAACAACAACAAAAAACTCCCACCAACCACCAAAAAAATAGCCAGCAAAATGTGAGGAATACCAGGCAGAAACAGCAGGAAAAAAAGGGATAAGAGAATAATATATCATTTGTTTCTTACATACTGCATTTTCTTTCTGCCCTCCTATTTTACCATGGAGCAAAGAAACCACCAGTTACTCTGTAGAAGCAGAGTATAGAACTCTTATTTTAAAATGGAGCTCCTTAATCAGGAACACAGAGGTACTTGGAGCTCTTTTCCCTCCTCAAGAACTGCAAAAGGGCTGCTTTTTTTGTGCCTGGGAGCCTACAGAACCCAGACTTGCCAACTCAGCACTAAAAGAAGTTGATTTTGCTTGAAATGGGCTATATTAATCTTTTTACTCTGAATGCAGCACATTCTACTAGTTATGTGTACACATTATAGATCAAACAAAATCAATCACTCCATTCTATCAATTCTACCCAAGGGAAAACATATCAACAACATTCTTTAAATTCACCTCTGAAATCCTCTTCCCACTACTTTTTCAAGTACAATGACAGTAAAGCAAAGTATTCCAGTCACTGAAGCTTCTAAAATTAAATATCCACTGTCAGTCCAGCATCACACCATCCACTCTAACATTACACACCTTAAAGATTCCAAGTATACCTGTGATTCCTAGGCACAGCCACCATGGCATTCAGCATGCTAATTTTAAAACCTGCTTCATCTCGTGTTCCAAAGACTGATACAAAGGAAGAGTGGCGCACACACGCAATAACAGGAAGAAGGTTACTCTAATGTCCAAATAATTTGTTTTCTCTGTGTTTAAGTTGAATATAAATTAATTGGAGAAAGCACTGGTGGCACTTTTATATTTTACAGAGCAGCAAATTCACTGCCAACACTGTATAGCCACCACAAAACATATATCCCCCCAGCCTCAACCAGCTTCAGCTTATTTTATTACCATTTGGAAATGGGTAGAGGGAGAAGAAAGGTCTGATCACGCCTTAACCCAAAATAACGTTTTGCTTTGTCAGGTTAATTATACGTTCTGACATCAGAAACTGAAATTAGCAGGCGATTTTCCCTTGGGTTGCCCAGAGACTGTAGAAATGAATCATGCCTGCTCTTGTGCTGCACCCAGGACCACGGGGAACAAGGGATGGAAAGACCAACATATTTATTTCCTTGCTCAGATCTCTGTGGCTAGAGAGTCATAGCCACAATCTGGTTTTGTAGGGGCTGTGATGTGGCTGACTGGTATTGCTGTCATCCCGAGTGTGGCAGAACTGGCCATCAGCTTCCAATGGGTGCATTTCCACCGCCACAAAGGCATATTCACTGCTCTTCTTTGATCCTGGTGTGAACCCATGGCACCAGAGTTTCTCAAAATGTCACTGAAACTTTCTGAAATTAATTTGATGTGAGAACAGTGTTAAACACAGGGCATTCTCCTAGGGAAAAAAATGCAGCCAGACCTTTTAGCACTTAAATACAAAAACCCCACTCCCCAAGTAACTAAGATACCCTACTCCTCCTTAGAGCTATTTAGCACAAGATACCCTGAAGTTAGCCTAAGTCTTAAATCTTAGAAAGAGCACACAGACACATCTTTTGTTTGTCTCGTTCTTGTCTTTTTATACCTAAAGTTCTGGCATTTTGTTTCCATGGTGGCTGCTTTTCAACTCCTCCCGCTCTCAGACCCCTTTTTCTCTCATCCCTTTAAGCTGTTAAAAGCTCCCTACCTGGTGCGGCAGAGCAGCCTGCACTTAGCCCAACCCCTGCCTGCCTCCTTCCCTGGGCTGCTCCTGGCGGACTTCGCCTGCTCCTCTTCCTCTCCCGGAGCTCCCTCTGCTGTTGGATGCAGCTGAGAGACCGCGGAAAGCCCGAGAGATGCAGCGGGGGGCGGGTGGATCTCCTGCGGGGGAAAGCGGTTCCCGGAGTGGGAGCAGCACGGACAGCCTGTCCTGGCAGGGTCGGCCTCCTCCTGCCAGCTATCTCCCCGTAAAGGCAAAAGGAGCACCCGGCAGGGATGTTCTTTCTGTCCGAGTGTCAGAGCATTAGGAAAATTGGCCTCTGTCTCCAGCTGTTTAGTGTAGGACATGAGCACAATGGTGTGGAGTAGCTGCAGATCCAAACTGCTGATTAATTACAGGAGACAATATAGGAAAGAAAGGGGGAATTCTGCCAAAAATTAATGAGCGAAAAATAAGGCCTTAGCCTGTGAAAAACATGTGCTTTTTCTTCCTGCTGCAAGCAGACTGGCCTCACACTCTGACAGCCCTGTTGGGGGGCACCTACACACTGCGAGTGCCTGGAGGTATGTGCCAACTGCAGCAGGCCATGGGAGATTTAAGCCTACAGCCCTATGGCACATGGGCATGAGGGACAGGAGGGGGGATGCTCGCTCTCCCATCGCTCCCTGCAGAGCTGTCCCCTCGCCCTGTGGCACACAGGCACCTCGCTGCTGGCAAGATGCTCAGCAGCTCTCACTCTGTCGGGTTCTGGGATGCCTAGGATTGGGGAAAGAGAGCACAAGACATCCATTTCACAGCAGTGAGAGGGCCTGGCCTCAAAACCTGGCAGTAACTTGTGTTGGTTTCCGCAGGGGCAGAGTCCTGCTACCCTGGTGCCCAGGAATGGTGCGTGGCTCCGCTCCCACCCGGAGGAGTGTGACACGGAAATGCACCGCACTGTCCCCTGCTGACGCTGCCACGTTGGCACACTTGTTGCACTTGCCTTCCTATGTTGCCATAGGAACTGCAGCCCCAGCATCTGCTCCTGCTGCTCCCTGCCACGCTGCCTCTGCACCCCGCCGGGCTCAGCCCACCTCTGGTCCTCTGCCAGCCTGATCATGCCTCCCCCTCACTCACGAACTCCCTGCCTCATCCTCTTTTTTTGGGTGACAATCAGATTACTGCTGTAGCAGTTAATTATTGCATTAGTTATAATTTGCCTATTCATTTGTCTCTCCCCTTCCCTCCCACTTTGGAATAATTCCATCTCTCCATCCCTTCCACCTTCACACTACCTCTACTGTCTGACTCCCATCCCTTTTTCTCTTGCACTCCTCAGCCACACAAAGCTTTGCCGCACTGCTGTACCCTTTCCTTCCTCTGTATCTTGTGGCTAGCACAGGTCTTTCCCATGAGAATTCTTTTAGTGTTTTATAAACAAAGATAAAGTTTGGATGTTGTTGAAAACAGTGTCTCAAAATTTGGACAGTGCAGGCCTGGCCAATCAGGCCTAGGGGGAGGTTTCTGGCTGACCAATCTGGGTGACCTTTGAAAACTCTATATATATGTTGGATTCAAACAATAAAGTACTTTTTCTATGCCACGCTGAGAATCGGGGCTTTCCTTCTCTGCTAGCGGCTCAACAGAGACATCATCTCCCTACTACTCACATCTTCTGTGCTCTCTCCTAACACCTCTTGCTCCATCCTCTCTCCCAGTCCTCCTACAGTTTCCTTCACTTTAGACTCCTTGCCCATCACCTCAGGCCGCTGCTTCACACAGGTCTTCTCCTTCTTCTACTGGTGTGTAGGGTACTGCCAGCTTCTCCCAGGTCTGAGCCAGGCTTGTTCCTTTCCTGTACTCTCCCAGTTCATATACAGTCAACAGCATTACACATTCTCTGTACCTGTTTATCCAAATACCCCAGAAACTGTATCTCCTGCCACCTTCTTTAGCCTTACTCAATCCTTCACAGCTCCAAATCCTCACTTTCCTCCAGGCTCCTTTATCAAGCTCTCCAAGCTAAGCATCTTACAATTTCCCCTTGTCACTAAATCCCACCCTTACACACCTTTCTTCTTCCTTGTCCTCTAAATGGGAGATTCCAGCCAGCACTCTACCTTCAGCCTAACAACCTTGACCTATACTTTTATTCCAGTGCTTGACCCATTAAGTTTCACAGCCTCTCACTCCTCCATCTCTATCCCCATTCCTCTGGCTGTGTTGCTGCTTCGGGTGCCATTAATTGTAAAATTCCCTTTGACGTTGTATTCCTTCCTGTTTTACAGAATTGTTTTTCTTCTCTGCTGTCTTCTTTCTTTCCACACAAACCCTTGGACCAGGACCCCAGTGTCTTCCTTCCATTCCCTCCCCAGGCACACTATTCATCCTTCCTTGCTACCATCTGTTTTCTGCCCTCTCCACATGGGAGTCTCCAACAACCCTGTCTACTCCTTCTTCCCACGTGAAGGACCCAAATGTCTCCTGGGGGACCTTCTGCAGACCACCTCATCTGCCTGGAGGGCTTCAGCTAACATCTACAGCTTTGCAGGTCCCCACTCCTGATGGATGTCTCTCTGCCTTGCATCTCAGCCAACCCCTATCCTTTCCTAGAAAAACTGAGTGCTGCTAACACCACCTTCACCGACTCCTTTACTTTTTCTTGCCAGTCCCTTGCATTTGCACACTCTGTGCTCCTACTAGGAACATCACTCTTTCTTGCTCTGTTTCTTCTGCTTACACTTCTCCAGCCTCATTTCCCCACCACAAGACCACCAGTGGTCATGAAATCAAAACATTTAAACTGTTGCTGCAGGACATGCAGGAGGTGTGCATATGAAAGAGCACATAAGGATGCTGTAAAGGCAAGGAATTTTCCACTTGTTTTATATTTTCATACATACTTCAGACCATCTGTGGAAAGCTGTTAAATGACTAGTTGGAAACATATAAAATTTGTTGTTTTACTTAAAACATTAATTTAGCAGACTCAGATCTGAAAATTCAGCAAAACGTTAACAGTTTTCTTGTGCTTCCCAATTCTGCTCGACTTTTAACAACAAGAAGGTCTCATAGAGTAATGTGACCCAGAGTCTTCCCCTGCTCTCCATGACTCTGGAATTCACATTTAGCTGCTAGTTTGGCATGCGTTACATATTTCCATAATCTCAGGTCCACACGTGCTTGTTAATGCAGCCTGGAGTAACTTGCATGGGTGTTCTTGAGACAGGAAAAGTGAAGCAACACTTCATTATTTTGTAGTGACACCTGTGGACCCTGAGATCAATACATTACCAAGTCTTTTTTAGGCTTGTTTGTGGTGTTCTCTTAGGTGCTTTTTGCACACTGTGTTGTCCTGTTATATTTGGACTATATATATATATATTTGGACTTCAAATTTCCAGCTCCGTACACTCCCTGTCCATTTGAACAGCATCCTGGATACACTTGAAGTTAGCTTTGTGACCATCTCTTTCCTGCTTCCCAGTATTTGAGAAAGTTTCTCATACCTATTTCATTTCCAAATGCCATTTTGTGGCAATACTAGTCTGGAGGAAATTGACAGCTCTATATTCCTGGTTTTCTCTATATGAAATTTCTCTCCTTTAGTTCCAAACCTCTGGAAAAAAGAGACTGTCTCAGTGCTGTTAGCCTTCAACTATCTTTTAAAAAAATCCCTATATAGATCAGCTCATCTTACCTGTGCTAACTGCAGAATTTCTTCTTCACATCTGAATACCACTTGTTGAACCTGTCTTTAAACACTTCTTCCACACTCTCTCTGATTGTGCCCCTTGTGTTATCAATAAGTTCTTTTGTCTTTCCACTTCAAAACCAGCCATACATCTTTCCTGTTTGAGTTCCAAGGCAAAACAAATTCAGGTAAGTGCAACAGAGGGTGAGGGATGGGTACCCAGACTTTCAAATTACACAACCCTATGCTTGATGCTGCTGTGGTGTGAGCTCAGCTGGCATTCACATGCATTGTCCTCCTGATCTGCACTTGCTTCCATTGCAAAAAACCCTTTGCTTGGATGGCTAATCAGAAACCTGAATATTTATAAAATACCAATTGAATGTTACTAAATCCATTGTAAATCCACTGAAAACAGCCTAACATTTCCAATTATGCCCTCTGACTGTGCCACTTTTTCTAAGTTTCCTGCAGTGACAGTGGTCCATCACAATACCTCCAGAGACACAACCTTCACATACATCAAGTTCCTACACATTAATTGTGGTGGGAGTAGCTGGCTCCAGCAGGCAATGTTTTCCACTCAGAGCTTGTTTGCAGAAGCAGAATTTAATCTTCAGGGGTTTAAGGCAGTCCCACAGCCTCATGCCCAATCCCAGGGAATCCAAATTTTTCCTTTCTTTTACAACTAGATTTCGCTTCACAGCACCTCTTGATAATAAACAGCAGCTGTGCAGAGCAGTGGCAGCTTGTGACTGAACTAGGATGCTTCTGGTGCAAGAGCGAAGAGCCAAAATGCACCTAAGGAAGAACTCCAGGAAGGATTGGACAGTCAGTGTCTTGTGTTTAAATTGTACTCCACATCAGAGCTACTCAGATGGGAAGTGCTGTCTAATTTTGGAAGTCTGGGTGACATGATGGGATTGGGAATAGAAAACAGGGAATGACTAGGGGAGATGCTGTGACTAGTACACTCCTCCAGGGGGAAGAGTGTGCTGGAAAAGGCTGATTTCAGACAATTGAAGTCATGGGAAAGATAAGCCCTTAGATGCACAGGTTCTATCCCTGCAATTTTCCCATTCAATTTTCCATCATGTCCAATATTTCTGTGTGCACTGGCGAGCTCTTTGCGGTAACATCAAGACATCAGGCAAATGTTTCCTTCTATTGTCTTTGCTTCTCCCAAAGGACTTTTGGTTTGAGTTTCTTTGCCAGCAAATAAGCAACAAAAGCAGTTGACAGATCAAGATCGGTGATGATGGTAGAAATGAGCTGACCATGTTGGTGGTTGCTGTTTATTCTTCTCTGAACAAAGTACCAGTTTTCCCAGGGCTGCATGAACAGGAAGGAAGAGCTGATCTCTGCTTTAAGCATGTAATGAACGGGGATGAAGTCCCAACTTGAGAAACTGGGGCTGGGAGTAGCTGCAGATCCCTTTGATTCAGACCCATTGCACTCTTTTTGTGTTACTTACTCCAGAGTGTATTTCCTAAATCTAAGTGAGCAGAATGTGTCTCAGAAACAGTGGCTGGTTTGTTTGGTTTGCCCAAGGGGAAGGACAAGATAAGCTCCATGATGCTGGTGTCCAGGCTGTTGGAGACACAAGCAAAGGAGGGTGCTCTCCTCCCCTTTCATTTGCCTGCACACAGGAGATAGGCTGTGTCCTTACCTCTTCCTTTTGGGCTTGGAAAGAACAGGAAAAGCAGAAGCAGAGGGGAGATGGTCTATCTTGCTGGATCTCCACACTTTCAAGATTTTTACTCAGTCCTTTCACTTGAGTTTTGTGGATATTTTTTTACTGTTCCAATTCAAGTGTGTACAGGCTTGAAAAATGCTGATGCAGGCCTTTGAAAACCCTGAATGCAACCGATGGAGAGGACTGAACTCTCCCACCTGGACAGGCAGGATTGTGTGTTGACACCTGCAGACCAAATCTTATGAATTCATTTTCTATCTTTAGGAATTTGAAGGTAGGATGCAGCATTTTACTGCATCTCTGCTAAATCAGTGCCTGGCACAACTTCACAAAGGACATGGGGCTGCAGCCAGAAGGGCCTGCAGACAAGACATAGGACCATGACAGACCTCTCTTCTGCTGGAATCACTGGAGGTGAAGCATGATATTGTCAACAGCAAGACTTTCATTATCTCCGTGGAAGTAGAGCAAACCTTGATTTGACCTGAAAATATCCCATGACACTTTTTTATGAACAGCACTTGCAGAAGCTCTATGTTAAAAAAACACAAAGATGCTTTTATTACAAATGTGGAAACCCCCATGCTTTGAACAAATAGCTCCTTTTAGGTCAAGAAAGTCTTTTACTTCACTTGGGATGGCTGTATGCAAAAGAACCACATAAAACTGCATGGGTACATGATCCAGATAGATCATGTGGAGAGCACTGAAGGGAAATACAGGCCTCCTTTTCTTCCCATCATTGTGTTTGGAATATGTTTCCAATTGCACTAGTCACAAAGCAATCAAAGAAACTTGTCTACAGTGGCAAACAGAAGATGCCCTATCAGACCACATTACAGGGTGCTACACAGTATTGAATCCTTAGTCATAACAGAAAAACCAATATCCACATGACTGTAGGCCACAATGCAGTCAATTTCCATATGTCTAAACAGAAAAGAGAGCACAGATCTTCAAAGCAAATGAAATCTGTCTTTGGAAGATGCCAACACGTTCCTTCCTCCCTCTTACATCCTTACCCACCATCCCACCTTCCCTTGCAGGAAATGGGGAAGAAGGAAGGCCAGCCCCTGCAGCACACAAGAGGCAAAGAGCTCAGCCAGCCAGTGACTCGGTCCTTCTCAGACTTCCAGCAAGCTCCAGTTCCTGCACCCCATCCTTCATCATCCATCACCTGTGTTAGTAGGCTGTTCCCTATGTTTGCGGGTAAACAAACACTTTGCTCATATGGTTTTGAAAGTGCAACGTTTAGCATTCCCAGTCTTGGTCTGCTTGGCTGAATGTCTGCCGTTTTTAACAGTTCTGCAAAGGAAGACAAAGCAAAATTATTAAACAGTGCAGTCATGGCCTCACGGTAACACAACAGCTGGGGCTGGCCATGGCCACAGGGAGCAGCCTGGCCTAAGTGGGCTCAGGACCTGCTGTGGGAGCCCTGGTTATGAATAATTTATCTGGAAGAACAAAGGGAACCAGTAACAGACTTCCTGTCATACTCCAAAATCCATCACAGATGACTGCAGCCTGTTACTGGTATCTTCCAGTGCTTGTTATAAAATTCCTGCTATATCTAGCACTAAGAAAGCAGTCTATTCTTTCATGAGGTCACTCTTGCAGCACAAGTTGAATAAGTAAAAACTGCAACGGAGAAAGGTTTCCTTTCTATGACTGCAAAGATATTTTGAAGATGGTCAGGCTTGGGAAGTAAACTCTCCTCAAGCTCTAGCTGCTCTCTGACCTGAGTGAGGGCTCCGCACAGAGCACCCCAGCGAGTGCCACACAGCCGTCTGCAGAGCCTCTGCGAAGGTGTCTCTGCCAAGATCTGTCCTTTTGCTGAACGGGCCAGGTGCTCAGGCAGGCAGAACTCCCGCTGGAAGGGTTTGCAATCCAGCCGAAATCCCACCCGAGGGTGGTGGGTTGAGCGCACTGAACGGTGCCGCAAACGGCGTTTGAAGCCCGCCGCTGCCCGACCCCGACAGCAGGTGCCACTGCGGGCCGCCGCTGGGCCCGGGCCTGAGACCAGGACAGCCCCGAGACCCGGACAGCCCTGAACCCCGCACAGCCCCGGACAGCCCCGCACAGCCCCGTGCGATGACCCGTGCGGCGCCAGCAGCTCTCGCGTGGGGCTGCAGCCCGCGGTCGCGGCCCGTCGGCAGGAGGCAGCCGGGCGCCGTGCGAGGGCAGCGACACGGGCACAGGGCAGTGCTGGCCCTCGGGCACAGCGCCCGGCAAGCCCGCCCCGCTCCCAGCCCGCGGCACGGCCGTCCTGCCCCGGGGCTGCCCCAGCGCGGGGCCCAGAGCCCGCCCAGCGCCGCACTGCCAGGGCATCACCCGGGCATCACCCGGGCATCAGCCGGGCCCCTGCTATCGCCGCAGGACAGAGCGCGGCTCCTTTCTTCACGGGCACGCGAGGCTTTACACCTTTAAAGATCACCTTGGCACTGCACTCTGGGGCCGTCATCGCTGCTCACATGGATTCATGATGACGCTCTGGAAAAAGCCAATATTCTTCTGTTTCCGTGACCAGTAAGAGAGGCAGCTACAGGAGAAAGTGTGCTAAAGCTGGGTCTGGTTTACACCAGCACCATCAATGAACTTCAGAATGATGGCAGGTTTTTAACTTGTTTCCTTTCTGATTGACATTTTTGGTCTGGAAAGCATTACACACCTGGATATTTAAAGAGACTAGCAGAAAAAGAAGGAAAAGCAAAGTCACAGGGAGGAAACACCACCAAAACAAAGCCAAAACAAAAAAAAAAAACAAACAACAAAATTAGGGATTGGAGAAGTTGCAAGGACTGCTCAGCTCATGGAAGTCCTTCCCTCATGGGAGATCCTCTACTGGACCTACCCTGTTTAGACCCTTGGCCTCACTCACCTGGTGGGGCTGGATAACAAATGGACTCAAAGAAATGACACTGTGCTGTGCCCCTACCTGCCAAGGCTAATGAATATTGCTTGTGCCAGGCATCTGAACCCACAAACACGAGATTCTTTCTGCCACAAACATACCTTTCTAGTTGATCATTTTCCTTCCAGCTCTTTCCTTTCAAGGAGAGGAAGAAAATGCTCTCTGAGTGTCTCAGTGAGCTATGAAGTTCACAAACCCAGCACTATCTGCCCTCTCTGCTTGCTTCACTGCTGCAGTAGCTGTGGTTTAACGTAGACTCTCAGCAGTCACAATTCTAGCAAAATGCTTGAGAATATGGAGATTATTTTCAACAACTTGGTATGTCTCTGAGGCCAGGATGGAAGCCGAAGAGGAAGACTGGAAGGGCCCACAGGAAATGGAGGAGGTGCTGGCAGTAGGGCAGATAAGCAGTTGCCCACCCACCACTTTAGACAGTCTGAGGCACCTGAGACTGCACAGAGCTGCCAGGCACAGTGCAGAGCCTCAGGAGACTGGTCCATGCAGAAGGAGCAGCCAGAGTGCAGAGGGGTGTGTAAGGGTGTACTTCAGACCTTCAGTCTTAGAGATGGGAATAGAGAACAAGAGATGGTGAATTCAGGGATCCATCAGGAAGGACAAGAAAAAAGCATGAGCAAGTGCTGTGATTTTCTAGATTCTCTGTTTTCTCCCTTTGGAATTTCTCTATACTTCCAAAGTGACAGATGAAAACTGCTCTGCTGCTCTGTGCTGCTCTGTGCTATCAAAGGCACATTTGCTGTGACTGAACATAGCAGCATTACCCGCTCTGGTGCTGCATGAGGGATCTCAGACAGCACTCACCTGCTTAGCCAGAGCATTTCATGCTGAAGTGATGCCTACCTATGTCATTTTACTGATAGCAAGTACTGTTTTGCCAATAGCACTCTCTGCTGCTGGCCAGGTCTCTGCAAGTGCCTGTGCTGTCACCAATCTCAGCTATGTCTGTCTTTCTCCTGATGACAGCTGGTGGATCCCTCAGTACTTCTGACCTCTTCTTTGGGGTCACACAAGGCTCCAGCTTCAGTGTCTCCTGATGTTTTCTGTCAAGGGAATAGCACAAGTGGTCTCCTCTGGACAAATACCCAAGAGCACCCTTCACCTTTCCCCAGCACTGCTGCCTGCTTCTCCGACACCCAAACTGTGGAAATGACATCTCCCTGCCAATTCCCACCAGCTTGTCAGCTGTGCATAGGCAGGTGTGAAAGGGACCATGCTGAGCAAGGATGGGGCAGGAAGGTGCCCATCTCACACAGGGGGTGCTGGGCAGGCTGCAATTTGCAAGCACAGTCTGCCCTTAGCACAGGATGGGGTAACAGGAATTACCTTCCTGCCAGAATGAGGGTGGTAGAAAGAAGGCAGCTTGCAGGTTAAGCCACAGAGGGACTGGTGGCAGCATGGCTACATGAAAGGATTTTGCTTTGAACGTCACAAGAGATCTGGCCTCAGGGTTCTGCTTTAAACCAGCTGACTCGAGTGTGTATTGAATCCAGATAAGAGTAACCAGGTTTAACTTGCTCTTTATACCCATAAACACAAACTAGACAGAAGTCTCTCTAGTCACTCTAGTGCCAGGGCATCCAAATGAGGGTTTGCACCAGTAGAGTTTTGATGGTGTGCTGCAGCCTGTGCCTTCCAGTCATTCAGACTCCTAGTCTCAAGCCTTTTCTGGGCATCATGAACACACACCCTCCAGAGGAGGAAGGTTTTTCCTTTGTGGAACTCTGTTCAGATATCCATACATTGCTGCTAGAAATCCATGTATCTCACTATATTAATGGCTTCATTTTAAACTACTTCCTTTTTAACAGCAAAGAAAATCAATAAAAAATGCCCATATGATATGATTACATGTAAAAATTACATTTAATCCTGAATGACCCAGTTCCCACTTACTGAGGCTGCACACAGCTGTTCATAGAGTTAGGGTACAGCTGACCTTAAGGTGCCTTCCAATACAAATCATTCTATGACTTTCAGAGCAATGTAACTTCTCCACCTCCCTTGGCCACAGGCTGAGGTTTGCCTACTGGGTCTGCTTCTGTGTACTGTCCACCTGAAAACTTCCTGCTTGTTCAACTGAATTATTTTCCCAGTGCTTTGGAAAGCCTTAGCTTGACCTCAAAGTGGCTTTCTCAGACAGTGCCATCCTTCTTTGTCCCCTGCTGGTCCTAGCTTGCTGGCCTGGAGCAAGGACTGACTGCCCAGGGTAGGCAGAGCCTGCTGCTGCCAAGAGCCTGGTGTCTGCTGCCAGTCTGGCTGTACTCTGTGACATCCACAGCCCCACTTGCCCTCCTGCCTGCAGCTCCATAGTTGCTTGCAAGGCCCACATCTTTCATTCCATAGATCTCCCAGCTCCACAGCTGCGACAGCCCATTGTGGCACATCCTTTCTCCAGCTACAGGAAGTATCCTTCCTGGGTGCATGGCATGGAGGAAGCACTGGAAGGGCTGCCTACTGCCAAACCCACACCTTTTGGGTGCTTTGTTAGTCACTAGTATACTGTTCCTCGGGGTCATGCCCTCCACCCCATGACAGCTTTGAGTATTCCCAGTAATCCTCACATTGGTGGTGCCCATGGAGGGCTCCTGCCTCTGTCAGCACAAGAGTAGTGTCCCATTGTAGCATCTCTGCTGCACTGGGGCAGCTGCTGGCTGCTACAGGTGAATCTTCACATTTTTAACCTCCCCACTTTTCCAAGGGAAGGAAGAACCTCACCTCTTGCAATTCATCTATTGACTGTTGTGTGATAAAAGCCAATTCCTAGAGAAGTCTGTTCCTCATGCCTCTCCACTCTGAATTTCCCTTTAATAATTACTCAGTCTGCCAGTCAGCTTTGTGGGTTGGTTTGGTTGTTTTTTTTTACCTACAGGATGTTTCTGTGTCTCTCTTACTTCTCTCTGGTTTTAATGTGATAGCACACACAGACTGCACTGTGAACAAGTGAAATTGCATGTTCAAATTTCTATGGAAACCACTGACAGGCTCTATATTTTATGATTTGAAGGTATTCATAATTTAACAGAAGGCTTTCAAAGTGCATACATATGTACATACATTCTCCTTTTTCTTTGATTTAATATTTTGCCTGCTTTTCAGAGAAAGTAGCTGCTCATCACACATCTGAACTATTATCATTTTCAAAGAACTGGAAACCTGAAATTATTTGCATGTTTTCTTTCTTTTCTACTTGCCTGTTTTTCAAGTTACATTCCAAGGAGTCTGTTTTAAATTCCTTTTTCTGTTCCTCAAAGACTCATGGACATCTCTTCAGCTCCTGCTGTATCTGTATACACATATGTCTATATATATATATATATCTGTATATACATACATATAAATATACATATATATATATACACATATATCTGTATGTACATATATGTATATATGCAGCTATCTGTATCCCCATATTGATAACTGGAATCCAAGTATCCCTCTCTCTGGATAGTCCAAAGTCACTGTAAGATGGGCCTGATCTCCATTCTGTAATCCCATTCAAAGCAGTTGACCTATTTTTGTAGCTGTAGATAACTGCACAGTGCTGGCAATGCTAGCAACCCCTTTGCTGCACCATGAGCAACCCCAGCACAAGGGGTGAATGGAAAGGTGAGGATGGTGATAGAGGTCTAAAAACCTCTGTTTGGCTTCCTGTGTTTTGATTCCCAGCAGGAGAGAGAGCAACTGGTATGTTCTGGGATTGCCTGGGATGCTTGGGTCAATTAAACAGCCTGTGGCTGAGCCCCAGCTGCCTCTGATCTTACCATTGCCCCCAGGCACTTGTCCCAAACCTGCAGGGAGAGGAGGGAACGGCAGGGCTGTCCTGGACCACGCTGACACCACGGGAACGCCCTGTGGGATGTGGGGCTGGTGGCTCTACACCCAGCTCTGGAGGCTGGCTGGTTTCCAGGAGCTGTAATCCTCGTGCCACCATGGCTTCCATGCCAGGACTCCTGTTTCAGCATGTCAGTCAGGAAGACTTGCTCAGGAAAAAGTTTCCCCATGCTTAACCCCCACTGCCTCACCTCCTGGCAAATCTGGCACATAGGATTGGAGTTCATCATGCTGGACTTCACCAGCTGAGCTGGGCAAGCACCTCAGGAAAAGGGACTAGAAAAAAAACAGAAGAGATTTCATTTTGTGGACAAGGACATATGCTTATCTCCACAGTGCTTGCAGAACACTGGTCTATCTTTTTTTTTATTTCCTAAGAAAGAAAAACAAACACAACACACCAAGAAAAACTTTGCTGTTGCTATTACAATCAGCAAGATAAAAAGAATAATTCATAGTGGCCTTAAAGCAGAGGGCTACTGTAAGAATTGCTGATCTAGGACTAATTTCAGCCAAGATATTTAAGGAGTCCCTTTCCCTCATGCTGACAGCACTTTGTATGATGGTTCTGGGCAGTGGAACCACATCCCGATAGCCTACAGGTACCTATTTTTGCCATTTTGTCCAAATGCAAACTCTGGTTGAAGAGAGCAGCATTTCTCATGGCTGACACACTCTCCCCACGATGGGCAGAGCTGCAGCACAGGACCCATAACCTTAAACTGGCTTCCTGTGTGCTGGCTGTTGTCACTTGGGTGGTGCCTGGCATCCCCTGTGACATTTTCCCAGTCCATCTCCTGGCTTGAGGGCAGGCTGGGAGGCCAGCTGGTAGAACTGGCCACCAGCAAGAGGCAGGAGAGCTGTGTGAGCACAGTTCTCTCAGGAAACTGCCCTAAACATCGAGGTGAGAGTTCAGTCTTACAAAAATAACTGTGGCTCCCCAGTGCTAGGGGATATTTATGTCACTTGTCTCAAAAACAAAACAAAACAAAACCTCACCCAAAAAAAAAAAAAAAAGAAAGAAAGAAAAGAAAAAAGGCAGTGGGAGCCCTCAGCTCCAACACAACATGTGCAATGTCCCCATCACCACAGTAGCCCAGGGCTGGGGTGGACTCCTAGAAACTGGGGGGCATCACAGATCTTCTAGGGGAAGTGTCTCTGTTTTAATCCTGACATCAACCACTGAAATCTGTAATTAGGCAGAGTGCTTTTTTGGAGCTGTCTCTATATCTGTAGTAAGACTGCTCAAAGTGTGTAATTACTCAGACCCAGCCATTCCAGAGGTGCCAAGAGAAGGACAGCCATGGCAAACTCCTCACAGCCATATTCCTGCTCCACAGGACAGGCAGGTGGAGAATTCAGGCACTCAGGATGCAGCCTCAGGTGCTCCCAGGAATTTGGGACATTACTGGCATCATGCCCTGGGTCCTGGTGGCAGCTCCCATGGCACTGTGAGCAAGTGGGATGTCCTTTGCCACTGCACTACTGAGTATTTGTCCTGCCTGTGCCTGCTCTGCAAGGTGCCTTACCACGTTCTGAGTACATCTACTGCCTTGAGAGGAGCAAGAAAAATGCCACTTCACAGATATTTTTCTTTTGACTCCTTTCCATTTTCTTGGATCCTTTCTCTATTTTCAGACTCACATGTGCTGAAGTAATTTGCAGTCATGTCTAGGTTTTACATTGCCACTAAGTCCATTAGTTCATAGATTTCTTCTCCCATGGAGTTCCTGCAGCTGCTGATGTCTTGCCAGTTAATTTCTCATGTATTTCCTTTCAAATCTGAATTGAATTAGTGAGTATACATAATGAGGTACAGTAGGAAGAAAAAAGGCAGATAAAAGCTGACATAGACCAGATGCCTCTTCCAGCCACTGCCACACCAATCGAGAGTGTGGGTAAATGTCAGGTGAATGAGAAAAATGAGGATATAGACAAATAACTTGCAAGGATTTGATCGTCAGCTACTTACATAGGGGTTTTAAAAATTCCCTGCCCTCAGGGCATCAACGTTTCTCTGAACTTCCCATGTATTGTGCAGTTCAAGGGAGACATTGAGAAGGAGCTCATTTACATTAGAAAAATGTTTAATACTGTGGGAACCAGTGACTGAAAGAGTTCAGCAGAAAAGACCATCCTAAAGAGCACATTAGATGAACAATAACAGAAAAAAATAAGCAAAACCTCAAACACACAATCAGTCTCCCTTCACCTCCTCAGTAGCATACACTGCCTATCCTTGAGACTGCTCATTCTCAGTTACATGTACCTTTATTATCCAGTGCCTACCAGCACTGCAGCACACACACACAGAGCACTCAGTGCCCAGGAGACATCAACTCTCCCCATCAGCAGCACCACAAGCTTATAACTATAACCTCCATTTTCTGCTCTAGCTTCTTATAGAAAGTCAAAACACTTACATTGAAGGTAGCCAGCAGCAGGGGCTCAGGAGCTGCAGGGAGTAATGCAAGGAAGGAGCCTCTGAATGGGAGGTGGGATCCACAGGTGGGGGAAGAGAGTGCCCAGCAGCAGGAATACAGAACACATTACTCCAGAGTAGGATGGGGACCCAGAGCTTATCCCAAGAGCACATCTTTATCCTTCACAAAAATAGTCACCAGGCACAAAGGGTCCTGTTTGCATGGACTACATAGGCCATGCAAGGCAGAGAGCTTCTTACCTGCTCCAGGGAAGCACAGCACTGATCTTAGGCCAATGTCCTACACCTGCCAATTAGGCTTTCTGATTTAACCTGCACCAACACAACTGGTTCTACAGCCCCCTCCAGTAAGCAGCACCATGACCCTCTGCATCTCTGGTATTAAGTCACTTATTCTTTTTAAGCCTTATTGTAAAGTACATGGGAAGGAAAATATGTGCACAACTCAGAAGCATGATAGAAACACAGTTTTTTTAATCTTTCTCGTCCTCTTTCTTGCTTCTAAGACTCAAGGTTGTGCATATATTTAAAATATATACAAATAAATTAATGCACACATTTTTATCCTAGGTGTCATTTTCCCTGAGCTGAGAACTTCAGCAAGCACTCAGGTGGGCACAGCTAGCTCCCTTAGTGTTGACCTTGTGTTGCCTGGAGAGGAAACTGGGGCTGCCAAAGCCAGGCAAGTGATGGCAATCATCCCCCTGCCCACCTTCTGCCTCCAAACCAAACTCCTGTCCTGCACTGCCAGACCACCAGCCTTCCTTGACCTCTCAGATACCCTCAACTGCATATTCATTTTATTAGGGAAGGACTTGGTGAATAAATGTAAAGAGGAACATACCACCCACACCTTCTCTGCACCCTCCTCTTCCTAGGCTTGTTCAAAAGCTCTGTGCAATGGTTTGTAGGCTTCTGTGACTGTAGATATTCATCAAAAATATCACCTTCACCGAGCAGTTTCAGCTTGTTTCAAGGCTTCCGCATAGAAATTCCCACAGTGAATGGCTCCACTGCTAACAGCTGAGCTGACTGCAGTGGAAAAGGATTTACACTTTTAAAGACCTCTCCCTTTCTTTATTTCTTTGAATCTTTGTTAAAGTGATGGGAAGTTATCTTGGAAGAACTGGGGACATTGCCTTTTAATGCCAAGAAATAAGTAATGAAATATTTGTTCACAGAGTTTTAGCTTGTGTGTTTATTTTTCAACTCTCCAAATTTCCAGTCTCACTTGATGGTCTCCCAGGGTGAGCAGAGCCTACAGTTAAAGGCTTGTTGAAGAAGTGAAAACACAAAATTTTTAACATAAGTGGTTTTATCACTTCTGTTTGCCAGATATTTTATTAAGTGTTAGGAAAATAAGCAAATTAAACCTCCCACTGGTTTTATTATAAATAGATCAGGCACTTGAAGCCCTCCAGTTGTTTGCAATTTATTTCATGAAAAGTGATCTGCCTTTCAATTCTGATGTTCTTCTGCATAGTAACGGAGGAGAAAGGTACAACCCTTTAGTCCTGATTTGTAGTTTGGTTTTTAGATCCACCTTCTTCCTTCTACATGAGTCACTTGTGGCAGCTGAGAGAGATTTCTCCCTCTCTGTGCACGAAGGAGGAGTTGCATGGTATGTCTCCAGCAGCTTTTGGAGGAGAAGCTATCCCTCTGGCCAACCCCTCCTCCAGCAGCCACCTGTGTCCCTGGTGTCCCTACCTATCATTTCATCCCTGTGCTATTCCTGGCCTCATCTGAGCTGAGATTCCTACAAACACTATGTCCCACAGGCTTTTCAGAAGGCTTTTCTTTCCAGCTCAATGGCAGAGGAAAGATGATGTTTTCAATCGCCTTTGACTGCAGGCTCTCTCATAACCCTCCAGGGAGATAAACAGTAGAGGCTGTTTATTAACAGAGGATCTAAGTGCAAAAAAAGCTGCAGAAAGCAAACTGGAGTGAGGCATTCACTGAATAAGCCATGATAATCCTGCCTAAAAAAATTGGTTTTGCAGAAAATAGAAACCAAAAGCAGGAAAAAGAACTGTGTAGGTAAGCACTTAGAAACAATCAGAGAAATACAGTATTTCCTTGTTTTACATTAGTTGCTTATTTTTATGTTATCAGCTTAGGAATACAGCACTCCCATTAAGGTGATGTGATATCAGGCTGCTTTTATGGCTTAGTGTTTTGGGTACTCTGATTTGGTGAGAATTTGAGTTACTGCTTATGTACCCTGCTTGCATGAGCATTTCCTGCCTCACTGAGGTACTTCCTTTGCTTTTTCAAAACAGCAAAACCCTCCTTTTCCCCACTCCCTCGGGGAAGAACCTTGACCACTTAAGGAGGCAGCAGGGCTAGCATTCCCCAGGAGGATCCCAACAGGCTCCCACTCCACACCCCTCCAGCTTTGCCTGTGAATGCAAAACTGTGAATGCAAAAAAAGCCCAGAGGTGTGTGGCAGGAGACACTGGGCATTGAAGGAGTCAGAAATACAGTTAGGCAGAGGAAGTTCAAAAATAGACAAGCTTTTCCTGTAAGTCTGAGTTATTTATTTAATTTGTTGTTGTTGGTTTTGGTTTAGGAACTCTTTTTTCCCCTCTTCAATGACAGGGAAACAAAGAAAGGGAAAAGCTTTGGGAAACAGGCAAGGGAACAAAAAATCTTTCAGAGTAAATGCAGGGAGAAAAGAGAAGGATTTAAGAGGACCAATATCAAGGATAAAACCTTCCCCTAGATACCCATCAGATTTTAATTCTGAAGAAAGAACAGAAACCAAGACAGCTGGAAAATTTCCTTCCTCTTCTAGCCAGGTTTTCAGCACGGCCATTTGCAGCTGGGTCCCTGTAGCCCTTCCTGGTGCACACCCCAGGGCCAGGTTGCTGTGATACCTGCAGCCAGGCAGGGACACCCTAAAAGGTAGGACATGGGCTCCCTGTCCCCAGAAAACCACACAAACCTGTTGCCTTGGAACCCATTCAATGCTGTGCCCTGCTTTCCCTGACCCCAGCTGCTGCCCTCCTGCCCCAGGGGAACCATCCACACCCCCTCAGCTCCATGGGGCAGTGAGGAGCTGCGCTTCAACAGACAGGGTTTCAACAGCAGAGGCTGAGGGGAGAGGAAGCAAGTCCAAAGGCAAGCAAACCTAAGCGGTGTATTGCTGACAAAGGGTGCACCTACACTACCATGTGCTCCTGCAGTGTGGGGTCACCCTCTGGCTTTACTTTACTGAGCAGGAGCTTCACTCAGCTGTAAATCCCTGGGACAGACACAGAGTAATTATTATCTGCTGTATATGTACCTGTCACCAGGATCAAATCAGCATCTATTTCACCTGGGAAGTGCAAAACCCCCTTACCAACCCTGCTGGCTGCATACAGCCCTGCATTGCTCCCATTGAACTGTTAGAAAGATTTTCAGGGAAGTCTGATGAGATCCAGGGCAATAACAGGTTATTTTATCAGTGAACTTCACCTGAGGATTTTAGAGTATTTTACATCACCTCTTGTCAGCTTGACAAACTCCTTTAAATGGTCCCCTCATGCCAAAGGTGGGGATGGAGATGACAGAGAGTCAGGGGGTGGCTGTTTTAGGGCAGCAAGGGAGACACTGGGTATCAGGCTTTAACTTCTGTACATAGCCCTGCTGGCATGGGAGCATGGCCCCACTTGGGGCCAGACCCAGCCCCTGTCCTGGGGAATAGCTGGCATCATTCTCAGTGTGTGCTTAGCAAGGTAATAGCGAAGAAAAGAGAGAAATTTCCCCAAGCCTGTTCCCAGCAGCATCTCTAGTGAATTCTACTTTTTTCACTACAGAAAGGGGAATAATCCAGGGAGGGAACATCACCTGTCCCCTGCTGCACAAAGCAGCACTGTGTGTGAGGGCTGAGCCTCTCAGCTCCTGCTGCCTCCACCAGCAGCACTGCTCAGTGAGCTCCTCACCTCAAACCCTGCCCTTCACCCTTATAAGATGTTGTTAGGTGTGTTCCCAGTTTCCCCTGGCCTCTGTAGTATCTGCTGCCTGTCAGTGACACTGTGGAAGAGGCTCACATCCTGAGGTCTCACCTCTCTTTTTCACAGCCATAAAAGGAAAAGCAAAATGTTTAAATTTGAATGCTTTGAAGTTTTGCAGAATAAACAAACTTCTTCATGAAGATTGCAATGGGAAAAAAATTCACAGAATCTTCATAAGCTGTAATAAACCTGGCATCTATTGCATTATCTGTGCATCCATGGCAAATAATACATTAAAGATCTGAAAACAAAGTGCTTGGGGACACCATGTAACTAAAAACCAGGGAATTAGTTTTGCCATCTTGGAAGGCAACCAAAGCATCCAAGGCACATGTAAAGATGAGATCAAAACCTACAGAGAGAGCTGCAGGACTGATAGAAGCATGGCATTAATGGAATTCACTTTAACGGCTCCTAAACTTGAAACTTTTTTTATATAATATATAATGAGAGCTGTTCTCATGCAGGATGCCCTTGGAGGCCTGAAGTGACTGTAAATGTGTACTTACTGAGTGTTATGGGCCGTCTGTGCTGTAGAGAAAAAGGGTGTGAAAAATGGAAATAGGTTTGGCACGGAGGCAGCTTTGGGCCATTTGTTTGTACTCTGTCTGAATTCCTTGCTGGCCTTGTTTCTAAATCATCATTATCACAGATCCCAAACAACTGAGGGATCTCCAATGGAAACATGTCAAGGCAGGCAATGTGTAAGGAAAACACCCTCATACATTAGGCAGATCTCTCCGGCATAACTTCTTCTAAACAAGTACTGGATGAAACTACAGCTCAAATGGATGGATTCAAATGCAGTTTCCAGCTACTTTTATAAACTTTCTTGGATAGCTAGTTAAATGAGATTTAGATAAGGCTAAGGCTCAAATGCATTGCTGTCAAGGGAAAACATCCACACATTATAAATTATTGACTTGGGGAGACATTGCTCACTTTTGTTCGGATAGTGTCTCAGCACATATCAAAATCCTGGCAAAAATTTTTCAGCTGGCCTGTGCTGTATAGAGGGTTTCACTCAACTACTGGGATCAAGCACCCTCGAGTACCCAGGGATGGTGGTATCTGCTGGAAGTCATTTGGGTAGGTCCCACCTCTTGTTAGCTGCTTGGGATGGAACGTCACACTGTTACTCTTCGCCTTCCAACTCCAGCCAAAGGATGCAGAAAGAGCTGAAGGAGGAGGAAGCAGCCTGTGCCACATGAGGGGTCTGAGGCAGTGACCTAACTATACCATTGAACATCCTATCCTGGAGCCTACTGATTAGTTCAGCCAGCAATTATTCCTTTTCCTCCAGTCCCTGTTTAAAACATCCTGGGCCAAATACTAAGACAGATGGAACCTGTTCTTGTCAGGGCTGAGCACATCTGCAGCACAGGGAGGAGAGCTATCAGTGACATTGGGAGCACCCTAACTGGCCTCACTTGCCCTCTGCCACATGTCCCTGTTCCTGGTGCTTTAGAGCTTGTTGCCCTCTCTGGTGAGGTGATGCATAGGGACTCTTGGTGCCCTGTGCTCCAGCCTTGGGGTCCAAAGAGAACAAGGGGAAGTTTTGGGAAACTCACCACTTCAGTCGTCTACTGACCCACTAATTTTTTTTTCTGGAAAAAAAAAATCAATAAATATTTTGCAAGACCTGGGACACAGAGATGATCAGGTCTGGAATCTGATCTGCAAGTTCTGAGCAGACATGTTTTTCATATTTAGGCGTAACTTCCCTCAAAGAGTCTGACTTACCTCTTGCCCCCTTATGAATGAGGACCCTTGAAGCCTCTTAATACGAAGTGGAGAGATGAAGCTGAGGAAAAAAAAAGATATTTAAGTAAGCAAAGGCTTTTTATTTTTAATGAAAGGCCCAAGTGTCCTAGTGGCAAACCTGCTGCTGGTGGGTGTCAGGGGGAGCCCAGCTGGTGGTGTGGGTGCTGCAGTCACCCCATCCCACCCTGTTGTCTGGGGTCAGTGGGGTCAGAGGGTGCCTGTGAGCCTGCAGGGCTGACTGTCCCTCATGTGGGCTCTCAGTGTGGGCTGGAATGCAGAAAAGGAGGCTTGTGCCCATGGCAGCTGCTCCCTGCATTGCCATGGCAACACATCTGTTTCCTCCATTTCCCCATTCCCTGCCAAGGGAGAGCCCCAGCCCTTCTGGCATCAACACAAGCCCAGGAGAAATCCAAGTCCCAACAAAACACCTTTTCACCGGTCCCTCACTCCCCAGGCCACAGCCCTTTCTTCAGTGACTGTAGAAGCCTTTACTCTGTCATAGACATAACATTCTCTTACAAAGAGTTTGCCTTGCTGCTGCAGCCCTGTTTTTGAAAAAGCACCATAACCCCTGAGCCCTTGGAGCATCAGGGCCAGCAGAACCTTAACACTCCTCCCCACCTTGGGTATCATCACACCTCCCAGGATGCAGCAGCCCCCTGCCCCATCACCTCACTTTTTTCAGGCCTGCAAGATTTTATTTGCCCCTCTCGGAGGCTTGATAAGCACTGAATTTTCTTTTCAGGTTTCCCACTAAAAAATCTTTTGCTTTGCAAAATTTATGGCAAAGCTCCACTTGCAGCAGGTACAAGCTCAAGCTCCTGTTGATGCACAAGTTGGTCACTCACCAAGTCCCAGCCTCACTTCTCTGAAGAAAACAACTACAAGTACTTGGGTGATCACAGGGGAGTGTAGGTTATGATGCTAAGGAAAGAGTCACAGAGCTCTGCAGGAGCTGTGAGCAGCACAGGTACCGTGGCAGAGCTGGACCTTTGATGCTTAAGGTGCCTGGATGCTGATGCTAGGACAAGGGAGGGATGAGCCCCTTGTGCAGCTGGTTCCCTATACCGGATGCTATCAGCAGCTTGGAAGCAGTAGCTCTCCACTTTCACAACCTCTGCAGAAATACTTGCTGGCAAAGGGAAAGCATGTGCTCTGCAGCTCCTCCGGCAGTTTATCAGGGTGTCCATGCCAAGCTCCTGGGAGAGGCTGCCTGGGCAGGAGGAACCAGCACTACCTGCTTGGCCAATCCAGCCCGGAACTGGCAGGACCACTTGGTTGCTCTTCCACTGCACAAGTGCCAGGCCTTGCAAAGCCATTTCCATCAGCTCAGAAAGCTACTTTTCTTGTCTATTCTACTAATTCATGCCCCTGATAGGCTAAGGGGTTTGAAACAAATGTCCACGCCCCTGGCTTTATAGAAGCTCTCAGTTCATTCAAGCCACAGGGGCAAACCCCTGCAAAGGTTAGGCTGTGTTCCCAGCGAGCATTGTAGCCACCATCTAGGAGCACAGCTGGGATGGTATTCATTTCCCATGTCTTACCACACTCAGAGTCCATTTGTGCATTCTGATGTGCTGCTGCAGACAGTGAAAAGGGTTGGCGTTTCCAAATTCACCCAGGTGGCACACTGAGACCCTGTGGTGAGGATGTAGCAATGGATTACTTATATTTAAAGAAAGCAAGAAATTCTGTCCCTTTGAGGCTGTCAGTCCTCCTCAGCACATCCAGCACAGAGATGCTGCAGTCAAGGGGGCAAATAAACTGCCTTATAGGTAGCATCACCTTAAAAACACAGGTGAGAAGCGCTCTGCTACTTCCAGCTCTTGCATCCAACCACAGTAATGCTTCCTCTCTTACTCTCCACCCCTGCAGTGCAGTGGATCATGTGCCTTGGGAGAGGGACAAATGAGTAAAAGAGGTCACAAGTCTCCTGAGCACTAATCCTGCCTGTATTTGCTCCTCCACTTCAGCTTCCCAAAGTCACTCTTTGCTGAGGGTATTACTATGCTCTGTGGTATTACTTTGTTTGCAACTTGTTCTGAACTTGTAAAAATCTCATCTAGCTCCGAGCTGTAGCCAGCAGTTTGCTCCTAAGGGTAACCTTGTGACTGTATTGAAGTTTTGTGCTGCTTTAACTACTTTCTCCTCTCTGCTCACAGCAAGGAAACAGGATGCTAGAGCTTTGCCAAAATATTTTACTAAATAAATAGAACTGCAGGCAGTCTCCACAAGCCAGTCCAACAGTGCCACATGACCCCAGCTGGCAAGAGACAAGGGTTACATTTAAATTCAGTTTTAATTCAGAAAAATATCAACACTTATTTACCACACTTCATAAAATTCATGTGACAAAATTCCTCTGACAGACAGTTTAGTAGCCCTCTTACTCCAGCTATGTGAAAAGCACAACAAACCAAGTCAGCCTCTGCTCTGGAGTATCATACCAGGCTGGCAGCAACACATGCACCAGTAAGTGACTCCGTGCTGAAATCTCTGGGTGCTCAGGGGTTCTTGGTGCATCTGGAAGTCCCAAATCCCCTTGCCACCTCCATCTGGTTCCTGGGAGACCTTACAGTTATCTGAAGTAGCTCAGGTCTGCCTTTTGTACAACCTAGATATTGCAGAGCTGTAATGGCACAAGGTCATGCATGTCCCATTTGGCCATTGAGAGAGGTTTGGAAGGAAGCACCATCTTGCCATTACCATTCTCAATGTCCATGCCACTGCCATCTCACCACAAGAAGGACACTGCTGGATGTGGTCCCCATACACACTGCTTTAGGTGCATCTTCATCAGCTTGGCAGCAGGGGAGAGGATGAACTGATAAAATCATTCTTGACAGTAGAACAGTTCAAGCCTGCCTGTAATGCAGGTGTTTTACTCCACACCCTTGGGATCACACACCTTGCCAGTGCTGCCCATGGTGGTATGTGGGAATCTAATCCACACCAAAAGCCACCAAACCCCACTGCCCATGATTAATTCACTCCTTGAGGGTACTGTATTTTTGAAAACAACTTCTCTGCCAGCAGAAGCTCCTTCAAATGTGTGCCTGGAGCCAGAGGACTGGAGTGAGGTCCTCATGCTGGTCTGGGCTTCCTTATGTGGAAGCTCTAGGACTGTGCTTACCACTCTCCTCCCTCCAATGGTACCAGAAGCACCAGAGAGAAGTAATTCTTGCTCCATCTTGGCAGGACAGTGCTGTCTTGGTATGGAACACCAAAACTGAAACACATTATTACTTACAACTTAAAGAAACAGAAATGAGGAAAATGTCCCATACCAAATGCAGGCAGCCCAACTGCCTTTGGAGCAATCTCCAAATCTCGTCAGGAGATTTATAGGGGAGTATGTCAGAGGCAAGGACTAACAGCATCATTTCCCTTGGCAGTGCAGGCACATGACAGGGGGGAGGAAGGAGCCCTCACACCCCTGCCTGTGGGCTGGCAGGGCTCCCAGAATCCCCCCAGTCCCTGGCAGAGCACAGGAACCGGAGCGGGGGAGCTGCTCCAGCGGGAATGGCTTTTATCCTGGCCATTTTGCTGGCTTTTGGAGAGAGGGAATGGAAGGAGGTGCACAGGAGGTGAGACCAAGCAGCTGTAAATCTTGTCAAGTATAGCAATGTTTTTTTAAGCACTTTTTTGATTTCCCTCCCAAGGGACCAAACCCAAAAGATGGTTATGTTTGATCTTTGGGTAACCCAGAAACAAAGTGTTTCCCAAACAAATAATCACATTGCAGTCTGACAATGGTCGTTATTACAAAAGAGCATTTTATTTCTGTTTTTTTCTGGGTGCACTATATTGCAACGTAACACTATGCAGGTCTATTATCATATTAAGAATCTTGCTACAGAATTAAGTTTGTCCATTTGGTCAAATTCAAAGTTTTTTCTTGGCATTCCTACAGGACTCGTCACCACTTAAGCACATGAATTATTGAAGTGCCAGAAATGTGATATAAGACTTGGCGCAGGCGCTTGCCAATCAGAATTTGCAAAAGTTGTTGGGCTGGCTGGATACACATGGTCAGCACAAATATCCATTCTAATTTTGACAAAGAGGGAGATGCACATCTCCAAATTTTGATCACAAAGTAGATTTGCTTGTCAGGCTCAATGTACTAAGAAGGTTGTTTTCTTACTTCTGATGCAATCTTTGTCATCTCTAATTCCGTTACCAAGGAAGATTTTTACTATTTTTGAGCAATAATGAAAAAATGCCTTGCTTAAATTCTGGAATTGTCATACTTGTTAGGCACCTGATTAATATAAGTAGTTACATAAACTCTTTGTATATATACAAACCATGCTAAAGTATTGTCCACAAAATGTCCATTCATTCTAAGTCAAACACTATTGGTCACAGAAAAGTCTAGTATGAATTGCAAGTGAATATACATATGAGCAGTACATGATTCACTGAGTAAATATGGCACTTTTACATATTTTCCTGGATGTCATAGAGAATTAGGAAACAATCTTCCCTCAACTGACTCATTTCTAGGTCACTGTAATATGGGTTTGGAAAATACACCCCAGACTAGACAGTAAGAAGTTTAGAAAAGTCAACAGTGCAGCTACCTGAGTTTGTTTCATTAAGAAATTAACAGTAATGTGATATTTTATCACCCACTGCAAGCCTGAGGGCTGTCTACTCAAAAAAGCCAAGCTGCCTAACCCTGCTATAGATAAAACAGCACAGCTCTTCAAGCATGGGGCTCAGCAAGATGATGAACTGACCTAGCACCTCCAAAGTGACTTGCTCCGCCTTGTCCTTGCACAGACCCCAGCTGCAGAGTGCTGTCCCCTTGTTACTCACACCCTAGTGTCCATCCAATCCTTTAGAGAGCTTGTTCAGCAGAAAATTAGTCCCTTTTTTAGACTGGCATAGTTTTCTGCTGGTTTAAAAAGTTGTTTTTTCCTGTGGAGGGATCAGACCAGCACCAGACCTGTAAAGGTACATGAGAAGCAGCTGGAATGTGTTGGCAGGAATAGGCAGCACGGGAGCAGGAAGGAGCTGCCCCTTTTTGGTGACAGTGAGCTGTCAGACTGAGGAAGCTGTCCCAGCTGACCAAACCCTTGGAGAAGATACAGTTATTAGCGTGAAAGTGCTTAGACCGGTATAGTTTATTCCTAGCAAAGTGAATAAAGATATGCCAGCACAAGGCACTTTATACTCATGTAACTGTGTCCGCATGAGGGGTTGCACTGGTATAATCAGTCACAAACAAAACCCCCACATCCCCTAAGTGATGTATTTACAAAACTGGCATAGAACAAGCCTCCAACCTTCAGTTATGAGGTGTGCATAACTTCCATTCAGAAATCAGGCCACAAACTACACATGAAACAACATTAGACACAAAATAAATTAGGGATTTAAAATGCTACATCTAGGAATATAAAGACTTTTTAAAAAAACTTTAAATGTAATCCCATATTTAAAATCTAAGTAAGAGAACTATACAGCTCCACCAATTACTTGGACATTTCAAACCGTTTACATTCATCAGGGACAACAGCACTTTGGTTTACATAATTAGGATAATATGAGCAATGAAATGTTTCTCTTCCTCACATAACATCACAGTGAAATACATTTAGAACATATATACTGCCAAGTTGTTCCAGTAAGTGCATTCCACACATAAGTAGGAGTAGCTCTTGCAACAGCTGTTCAGTTATATAGGTCTTCAACAGAACTAAATCAAACCCCTTTTAAAAAGCTTGATTTGATTCCTTCATGCCTGACCCGTTTTTGATTAATCCCATGGATCTTCTCCAGAACCCGTTTTTGATTAATCCCATGGATCTTCTCCAGAACATAGCCAAGTGCAAAAAATAAGTCTGACCTGGTACTGTGGCAACCCCACACACCAGATTGCATAGCACACCCTGGAGTAACGAGGAACTTCTCATTGGAGCTTGTCTCCCCATCTTTATAAGCCATACTCTTAAACCAACCGTTTGCTTTTGGGCCAAGCTCAAGAACTCAGATTAACTGCAGCTCAAGACACACAATGGCAGTTAGAAAACATTTAAGAGCAACCAATCTGAAAACTGTAAAATATTTTACATAACTTTAAACAATCAGCAACTCAACCTCTGCAATTTATGAACAGCATTGCCTCCTAGAGAAGTAAGGCCTTATTCCTAGATATTCTTGCAAAACGTTTATCCAGTGCCTGCATCTGACTCAAATAGGTATTGTTGGATAGGATGAAGAGATGTCCTCCCAGCAAAATATTTTACTACTTTTGATTAGCTTAAATTAGTTTGTGAGCAGCACATCCCTTTCAAACCTGACTAAGAGAAATCAAATGGGTGGATTAAATAAACAGCCAAACACGGCTTCAGAAGATAAAGTTCCCAAGCTGATGCACAAACATCAGAGATCACATTATTTCAAAATGCAGACTTCCAACTGTATGATTTCCAATTTAATTACTCTCCGGGAGATGAAAACATAACCTTCATCACTGTCCTTGGGTAGGCTGAGACTTGTGAGAAGTTAATGTATTCATTTAATCTCTTTTTTTGCAAATCTGCAAATGTTCCTGTGCTGGGCTTGGTTTTACGCTACCCAAGCTCAATTAAGGAGCATATTAGATGCTATTTCCTTGTCAGAAGCTTTACAAACTAAGTATGATTGCACTTTTTCTGGATTCCATTCCTAGAAGGTACCAAGCCATTTGGTGGGGAAGTGGGCTGAGGGGGCAGAGGGCACTTTCCCTCTAGCAGCACAGGGTGTTTAAGGGAGGATGGGGTTTTTCAAGACAGCATTTCATCTTGCTGAGTTGACGTCTCCAATACAGTGAGTTCATTGCACCCCTAACTAATTCAAGTTAGTAGGAAATGGGCAGCCACATCCCTTTGCACTGCTTGGAAAACCTTCAACATGAGTCACTTTGGTCCTGATTCCTCTGTGAACTGTGACCTTATTCTTCCTGCACCAGAGAGGAAATCGCAGTGAGTGCTTCCTGCTCAGTGCCGTGTGTGAATCAGCAGTCAGACTGAACTTGCCAAAAGGCCCTGAAGGAGTTTTGCATACTCCCTCATACCTGTTAAAATACATAAAGAACCCTTCTACTTGCTTTGGCCATCTGAGAAAACCATGTTGTAAGTAAAAAGGGATTGTCAGCCTAGATTTGATCTTGTTAGATGTTGAACACCTTCTACTGCCACTGAAGAAAAGAGGAAACAAGGCATTCAACACCTGCAGCACCACCTGTTGAAGACCATGTCCTAAGGGATTAACTCTAACCAGAAGACAATATAATCATCTATTACAAACTATGCAACCCAAAGCATACATCTTAAACACAGTTTCCCTGGTGGGATTAGGAAATGGAAAGCAAAACCAGCAGATAAAGTCATTTACTTTTACCAGGAAAAATTAAGTTACAGATACCCTTGTTTTCAGGGCAAAACAAACTTTAAAATATCTTAAAACAGTGAAAAAATATGAGAAAATTTTATTTAAAAATATATGTACTCCTTACTCCAAATTTGTTTGTACAGAAAGGATTTGAAAAAGAAAAAATAACGACAAATTAAATGCATATTCAGAGTATGCATTCTCTAGAGCGTTTTTGGTAGAACGGTTACTTCTGTTAAAACTGAGCAAGAAGTTATTCAGCTTTCATTTGCTCCCTGACATCAGAAGGCAAAGTTTCAAACAAGTTGTCCTCTACAATGAAACCAGTCCTCTTCAGAGCTCTACACTCACCGAGCTCAGGTGGGAGGATTTCAAAGTGATTGCCTTTAATATCCAAGTAGGAGAGCAATATCAAATTACCAATTTTAGGTGAAAGGACTGACAAGTTATTTTTCCCAATTTTAAGAGTCTTAAGTTTTTTGCAAAAGTATAGTTCATCTGGCACACTCTCCACTTTGTTGCAAGTAATGGAAAAGTATTGTAAACTCTGCAGAACTCCTATTTCAGGTGGGATAAAGCGGATGTCATTGTAAGACAAATCCAAATATCTGATTTTGTTGCATAGGAATAGGTGGGACGGAAGAACCTCTATTTTGTTATGGCTGAAGGAAAGCCGCTCTAGACTAGTGAGCTTCTTTATATGCTCTGGGATGTAGGTTATACTGTTGTACCACAGCTTTAGAATTGTCAGCTTTCGCAGATGTTGAAAACTTACTATTTCTTCAATGGACTTGAGGTTGTTTTCCTTTAGATCCAATTCCTGAAGACTGAGAAGGCTGAAGACTGCATGAGGTATGCGCTCTAAATCACAATGAACCAATTCCAACTGTGTCAGGTTGACCATCTTCTTCAGATTGTTGAGCATCACTAACTTAGTGCCATCATTATGGATACACAATTTTTGCAGGTGACTTGAAACATCAACTGCAGATTGTGGGATTTTGGACAAATTACTTTTTATGTGAAGAACTTTTAGGCTTTTAAGCTCCCGAAAAGACTCCAGTGTAATGTTTTTAGAAATATCGTGACTTAGGGAGCCAATCAAGTAGAGCTCTTCCAAATTTCTGAGGCCATACATCCAGTGTGGAAGTTCTCTGATGTCATCAAACTTGACGCTCAAGATCTTGAGATTCTCCTTCAGAAAAGCCAAGGCGGCACTGTGGATCTTCACGGAGCACTGGTGCAACGAGAGCTCCTGGAGATTGTCCAACTGTGCAATGGTTGCTGGTATCATTACATTATTAATTATTTCAAGTTTTAAAGACTGCAGCTCAGTAATTTCAAACACCGTGTCTGGTAGTCCAGAAAGCATGAAAAGCTGTAGCTCCAAATGGCTGTGGGAGTTTGTCTGTAGCCTCTGTCGCAGTTTATCTGCAGTCCACTCATTGTTTAGGTTTAGCTGTTTCAGCTTATTTTCACTGACTTCAGACAGGAAGACAGCAAAGCGCTTGGAGTAGAGAGGATCATACTGATCGATCATATGAAGCATAAAAGCAAAGTCATTCTTGACATCTGGGATATCATCAATTCCTGTCTCTTGCCGGACATACTCAAAAGAATATTCTTTCAGGGAACGGTAGAACAACCAGTACAGTGTATAAAGGCATGTCAGGCCATAGATGCTTACAAAGCACAGGTAGCAGTAAGAAAGTTTAGAGAACAGATGTGCCATCGTGTGATTACAGCAAAAATTCTTGTATCCTGTCATGTCTTCAATATCAACGTTACAGACTACTGTAAAATTAACTTCCGAGACAAGTGCTGTGTTGTAAGCAATAATAATAAGGAATTTAATTACCTTAAGTACAGTCTGGCGAACGTACATGACATAGAGTATATCACCCTCCTCAACATGCAGTCTAAATTTCTTCACCTTTTCAAACAGTGCTTTGGCCTGTTCACCTTCTTTTTTGTCTAATGCCCCAGGTGTTCCCTTATCCACAACTAACTTCTCAGGGATTGATTTTAAAGACTGTGTCTTGACCAAAGTGCCTTCAGTGCTTGGCTGAGTAGTATTAGACTTGTTAATGTTGTTCTTCCTGTTATCCTTCTCTTCAGAGTCTTCCCCTGACACTTCAGATAAAGCTCTTGTTGTCCAGGGAGAATCAAAACATTTCCCAAGTATTGAAATGAAGTGTTCAATTTTGGAGCTTGATCCAGGGAATTTGAACCAAAAGTTACTACACAGCATGAAGACCAGCGTGTGTATAAGGACAAGGTAAGGGAAGTACTTGGCATACCAGTGCAGAGCCCGTTCATAGCACACCTGATTTATAAAGCTGTACTGCTGAAGGTCCAAATCAGTCTTGAGTCCTTTCATTTCAACTGTAGCTGGAGGGGTGGATGGCTTTAGTGGTGGAAGGGGGGTAGTATCTGGGATTGCGTTAAACACATTTGAACTATTAGATTGGTTCTGGCAAGGCTGGACACGCTTTGGAAGGCATATTATCTTGTCTTGCATGACCTGGAACACACAAAAAGACATCTTTTGAACTGATGTTCAAACAATGGTGGCATCACCAATGGGTAGCTGTCCTTGGAGTTCCTCCAGCTGCCAGGCATTCCTCCCCACAGCCTGCTACTTGGCCGCACAGGCTCTGCTATTATTATTCTCAACAAGACACTTGTTCTATATGCCAAGAACTAGGCCACCCCTTTCTATCTATGATTAGCTTTCCATAATAAAAGGGAAAAAGAGGGCATTGAGACAATCCAGGAAAAGGAGAAGTGTGGGGAATGCTTCCAGAAAGACCAGGGATCTCCTGCACAGCTCTCCCCAGAGACAGACTGTTACTGCCATGTGTACTCACCCTGGCTACACTATGTTCAGAGACAGCTTAGGCTTGAAAGCAGCACAACTGCATTCATGTGGCTGTACTCTCACACTGTGATGATGTCTTATCACACCAAAAATGGCTGACAAAGGGCTAATTTGAGCATATCTGTGCTGGGACATTATTCATCTTCAGTCTTTATTAAGACAGATAAGGACAGTTCTTTGCTGGCATTTGTGTGTGCATAGACATAAATTTTATTTAGTTTCTCAAACATATACATAGAGTCCTCATAGACTCATAGAATGATCTGGGTTGAAAGGGACCTTAAAGATCATCTACTTCCAACACCCTGCCATGGGCAGGGACATCTTCCACTAGACCAGGTTGCTCAGAGCCACCTCCAGCCTGGCCTCAGACACTTCCAGGTATGGGGCATCCACAATTTCTCTGGGAACTTCAACCTGTTTCAGTGCCTCAACATACTTACAGCAAAGAATTTCTTCCTCATATCTAATCTAAACCTACCCTCTGTCAGCTAAAAGCCCTTACCCCTTTTTCTATCACTACACACCCTTGCCCAAAGTCCCTCTCTATGGGGGACTTCTGCAGGACATACTACACACCTGGGGAAAAAATGTAGCTCTATTCTTGAGTCTGTCTACAATTAAAAAGGGGAAAAAAAGAGAAAAAGGCAATTTCCTTAATTTAGGATGGTAATCCATGTTGACAAATGGAGGTCAGAGTGCCTTTAGGGACCAATCACCTTTGGTTTAATTTGGGATACCAGTTCTGAGTTCAACACAAGACTCCCTATAGGTCTGAATTTAAAATGCTAATCCATGTGATAAACCAAAGAGCTCTCTTACTTGCCCTGAATGACTAACTGGGATTAGCCCAAACTAAGCACGTGTGTGTAGTGTAGATGTAGTCTTTGACATCATGGTTGTTGAAAGCACTAAATATAACAAAACAAGAGCTACCAAGATCAGATAATCCCTGATGATCCACCCTGGTGTAGGGAGATGCTGAGATAAGACCACATATGTTTTGAACAACATCACTGCCATAACTGTTGACACATCAAAAACTTCTGTAGTTAATCTATGTCTGCAAACGCTACTGCGATATATACCCTTACTTTCATCCTGGGCTTATGTATCTAGCAATAAATTGGAATAAAAAAAGGCTGTCTATTATTTCAGTATTTCCACACATTATTTTCCAGTGTGCTTCCACCAATCAAGCAGGTAAACTTAAAAATAACAGATGATTTACTTTGTGTGGTTAAGCAAACACTTATCTACTAATGCAAAACTCAGCTCTATATAAAGAGATTACTAAACACGAACGTTGTATTAACTGAAAATACTTGAGAATAGAGAATACAGGCAAAACTACAGTTGATTTCATGTGAAATTTAAGACACAGTGTATCTGAATCCTAGGCCATGTAAGTGAGCAAATTCCCCTGAAATAAGAGATCTGTCAATGTGTCCCTTTACCTCCATTTCAAAGTTGTGCCAAGAAATGTGAGATCCATGTTTGAACCAGTACTGTAACTTTATATTTTTGTGGAGTCATCCCAGACAGTATTTTTCATTTCTTTTCTGCTTTTGGCTCTTTAGCAAAATCTAACTAACAGTGACTGACACTAACGTCAATTGTTTATGTGTAACCACCCTCAGAGATGTTCAGGAATGGGAGAGACATAATATTAGGAGTGGATGGTGTTAATAAAATAAACACATTAATTTCAAATATCTTTAAAGCATAATGACAGAAATAATATCAACATTTGCCAAAAAAAGAAAAAAAATAATTACAAAACTACATTTTTCAAACTTTCAAACAGCAAAATGGTAACAAATAAGAACTGAAGTTGATAATCTGTTTTGTTATGCCAAACAGAGGTGAAAACAGATCCAGACAACAGCCAAACCAGCAGCTCTTATCTCAGCTGGCACAGCTCCATTGACTCTAGTGCAACTCTGTTGATTCCCATCTGCTAAAAGTCTGGTCTGTGTTATTCGATGTCGCTACTTAAACAGCTTTAATCCTGGGACCAGCACATTTTTGCTTTGTTCATGGTGAGCCCAAGAGACAAACCAAGATGGGACACCATCCTTCCAAGGCCCTTCCTCATTTGTGGTGTTCTTTCAGCAGCCCCAAGAGCACCCGCCACGCCTGTGTCCCCTTGGATTTACCTGTAAGGTGCACCCAAACACTCCAATCATCAGCATGGCGACCGAGAGATAGTCTGTGAACACATCCCACCAGGGCTTCAGCACCCGGAACGCCGGCTGCTGCTCCGAGAACTGCCGGAACTCGGTCACAGGAATCATCCTCCTGCAAAACAGCAAGGCCAGCTCAGTCTCCTGCAGCTCAGACTCCTCACTCTGTGTGAGCAAGTGAACAAACCTGCTCTGTAAATGGAACTGCCAGTGTGTGGCATAAAAATTCCCAGCTACTATAAAAATACCCCACCTCAGAAGAGGGATGCTTGTGCTGTCCCTACACAGCTCCTGTGAGGAAGGGAGAGCCTGGGATCCCATCCATGCAGGCAGGCAAATCCCTCTTTTTGTTGACTCCAGCCATCTCTGATGGGTCAGTGAGGCCTTCTGCATCCCTGAAAATCAGCCCCTTCTGAAGACAGAGATGTTCAGCTTCATACACATCAGCCTTGATCTCAAAGGTCTGACTGAAATGCTTGTCCTGAGTTCAAACTTCGCATGCCCCTTTAGCTATCATATTTCATTCACTTTCATTTTACTCATAGTGGTTTCAGGAATGCTTCGGAATATTTTTGTGCGCCCTCACTGCAATTTTAAATCTACTGTGTTTTGAGTGCAAGTTCCTTAACCAAAACTACAGGCAGATCAAGAGTTTTATCTTCACCTCAGATGTCTAGGCTTACATCATCATGTCCTCTGAAAAATCAGCTAACACATGAGCATGCTCAGGCAAAGCAACTGACTTTAAAGTCTGCAGCATACTGTGTAACTGAATCCCTGAGATCAAACCAGTACTGAAACTCCCTAGTAAGTTACAGTGTAAAGATAAATTCATGTGGGAATGTAACAAAAATATTCCCAAAGGCAATTCACAAAATTTGTCCATTAACTAACATATAAATGCTCACCACAATCACTTCATATCACGTTAATACTGGAAGTCTACAACCCTGATTCAGCTGCACACTGGGACCCATTAATGTGGGCTAGGTGACATCCATATGTGTGCAGGCTTAGTGATAAGCACACACTTGCTGAAAGGCTGCCCAGGAACTTATGGGATTCAGCTCATTCAGAGCAAGAAAGCAGGAAGGGAAGGATTCAAGCCCTAATGGCTGCAAGTCATCGCAAGTCCAGAGCCATCCTAAGGATTAAAAACTGACCTCCACTAACTGGCCATACTCCTGTGGAAGGATGCTCACTTTGGCACCTTCTCGGGGACTGCTGCGTCTCTGCCTGCCCAGCTGATCCTCAGGAGGTACCATAGTCCCCAAAGGCATAAGGTGAAGTCTGTAAATGAATTTGTGGCAGTAGCTAGGCTGGGGCTTTGCAGCTGAGTAGCATAAAAACTCTTTTTCCTTGCCCACCTCTCCTCTTGCAACTCTTTCATGTTGCTTTAAGCACCACTTGGCCATACAGGAGAACCTCTCAGTCTCCTGTCCTTCTAAAGCCTGTCCCCAGGATGTAGCCTACAATGCCAGATGAAACTGCACACACCTTTTACACAACTGGCAATCCCCAAGAGGAACGCAGGCTGTCCTCCATTGCACTTCCAAATTAATAGACCATCAGTAAAAATTATGGCAATGCAAGCCTGACTTCTCACAGGTCAGAGGGTTGGCAGCATCCATGCCAGCAGGCCTGAATTGCTGCAGTGTTGGCAGAGGAAAGCAGCATTTGTTATCAAATGGCAGGCAGCCAGGAACCACAATTCTGCTTTTTGTGTGTTTGTCTTGCAAATGTTAGCAGGCATACCAGGGAAGATATACCTCTACAGCAGAGAAAAGCTGGGGTAGCTGCTGGGACAAATGCTTTTCACTCTTCTTTTATAAATACTGGTTTAAAAAGTGGATCTCATAAATTAGAAGTGCCTCATGTAGCTCTAAGTACATGCCCAGCACTCCCTCAGTTTAACCTCTGCTGGCAGCTCCCAGTGGCACCTGAGCTGAAGAACATCATGCACAATTTCTCTTCCATTCCCATATGCATTTCACTGCCATTGGTAAGGAATTACCCTTCTCTTTTTCATTCCACATGAAATGGAGGTGACCAAGTAGCTGCTGGTAAGCTTCAATTTTTTTCAATCAAGCATTGAAAAACTTAGAAAATTCTCAAAGGAATCCACTAATACAAATGTTAGCTAAGCAGTTGCCATGCAACAGTCCTGCTCAGAGATTTGTAACACATATACTACTGTTGGCTCCGGTTTTGAGGCCAGCTGGCTGACTGGAATGCCTTCAGTACACCCAAGAATACCTATCAACAGATTGCTTAAAATCACGACATTTTCTTCCCACCCCTGCAATAATAGCTTAGGAGCGCTTTTTCATATTCTGATGGCACAGCCTCTAGAGATCCTATTTTTAATTGTTTTTTTCAAGAGTATAAACAGTTTGAGTGTCAGGTAAAGACAGATGTATGTTTCCTGCAGTTGACAAAACACATGTGCTCACATGCATGGAAACATGTGGAGACCCAGGAGTCGCTGGTTAGACACCCAAGCAACTGTGGATCTAAGCCACAGTGTTATGAAAGTCGGCAGCACTGAATCAGGGGCAGTGCCTGACAGTAGATGGGACTGGAAACGATCTTGCAAATTACTGTACAGGGACAGCATTCAAGACCAAAAACCATTTGGCTGTTGGTTTTTATAGGTTTCACTAAGTATTTTTAGTCATCTTTGTTGTATTATAATTTGCTTTATTTCTCCTAAGTGATACGTGGGGAATTTAGATGAAGGCAGATAGGTTCTGATCCCACAAACACATGCTGCCCTTATCCCTTGTTCCCTTCAGAGGCTGTTGTTTGCATAGTGTGACTCCTCATTAGTAGAGTGCACATACTGTTACCCCAATTAATGGGCCAAGCAGAGGGAGAGCTGCACACAGAAAGCCTCTCAGAGCCATCCTGGAAAACCCATCTCTGGGGATGGAAGGTTTGCAGTCCAACACCAGACATCAAAAGCTGTCTGCCACTAACATTTTCCTTTATTGTTAAAAAAAGAAAACAAACAGAACAGAATGATGGCAGTAGTGGTGCATAAAATAACAGTAACAAAACCGACAATGTCTAATGATGCATTATATGTTTTAGCTTTGGGGAAAAAAGACATTCACAAGAAACTTTAAACAGCAGTTGAATGAGAAGAAGTAGGAAAACCATTTTCCAGCACTCACTGGAGGAACCCTATTGCCTCGCCCCTTGCTGTACTAACAATCAAGGAAAATTCTGGAAAGAACTGCAGAGTAGCCTAGGCTTGCCAGTACTGCTGACATCTGCACACAGAACAAAATGACACCAAGTCACTTTTCATTTGTCTCTCGTTCCCCTCTAGCTTCCATTCTGGCTCCTCCAGTGCAGAGAGGACATCTATTAGCTGCACCGCAGACCTCAGAAAAGACACAGCAGATCCACCTGGCTCAGAGCAATCCTGAAAAATCTTTCTTGGGCATGTCCAGAGTCCAGCTCTTCCCCACTGCTACGCCCAAAGCTGCACCTCTGCCAGACTCATCTATAATCACACGCAAACCCGGTCTGCTCAAAATAGAATTATGCAGGCAATCATCAATTTGAACAAATCAAGGGATGCTAAAAAGTCACACTGCAATGTCACAGCACACCATTTACTGTAGGACACCATCACTGGGACAGCACACCATTTACTGTAGTTTCTTATCTCTCCATATAACAAGGAGTTACATTTAAGCTGGTGAAAACTGAGACAGCATTACTCATTTCAGTTCACTCACATTCAAAATGTTATTGAATTGCACAATAGATTGTAGCTGAAATGTGGCATCTGACTTACTGTTAAATGTTATTCTAACCTACTTTAGTAAATACTAGAGTTCTAAATATTGGATTTTTTTCAATCAAAATTAGAACTTGTTCTTTTTATTCTCTCTTGCATTTTTAATAATCCTCAGACCCTAGAGAAAACAGTAAATGAGATAAATCATCTGGTACTCAGCTACCAGAAGGAAATAAAAAAGGAACTTGGATTAAAAAAACAGTTGTACTGGCTGTTAAGCAGTGCTGCAGAAAAGAGTTGTGGGTTTGCCAGATTAAATAAAAGTAATAATTAAAAAACCAAACAGAAAAAAACCCCAGTAAAAAAAATCCCAAAACAAACAAAAGAAAAAGAAAAAACAAAACCAGAAATACCAGAAGGGAGAGAAATTAGTAGGGATTCTTACTTTAAAAATTCTAAGAAATTGAGAAAACTTGGTGAGTGAAAATGAATTATGTCATAGTAAGATGAAATCCTTGAATCCAGGTAAAAGTGTGATACCTACTCCACCAGAAAACCCAACTACAGGAATCAGCTAATGCATGGGAGATTAGAAGTGAGACACAACAAATTAATGTGCCCTAAAAGAGCTAAGGAGAATAAATAGACCCAAAGCAGGGACAAAAGTATTGGAAACAAATTAAACTTAATAAATCAAGAGGTTGAATCAAAGGCTGATGGTGAAATGCCACACCATGGAGCAAACCAGCCTCTCAGCAGTTGGTTTACATCAGAGGGAATAAAGGAAAGCAGGGAGGACAGTTTGGAAGTAATGATGGCTCTTGCCAGTTCGGCCACAGAGAAAAGCAAGGCACCAGGCAATCCGCGTGATGTCCACTGCAGAATAGAAAGGAAATCAATTCATGAGCTTCCTGCCCATGGGGAGCTCAAGAGGCAGCTCGGGCACACAGCCCAGGGGGTTTCAGGGTGCCAGGGGCTGAGCGGCCAAGCCTGTGCCACCAGCGATGGCAATGGGGCCTGTGCCCCACCAGCCACAGCAAACCGAGGGACCAGCGTGCCCTGCCTGGCACTGCTCCTGCCAGGCCTCTGCAGCACTGCTCGCTGGCTCAGCAGGGCCTCAAAGCCCCGGGGACAAGCCCTGGCCTTGGCTTGGTGCTTCACAGGCAGGCACTGTGAGCTGCTCACCGCAGTGCCCTGGTGCTGTGCCCTGCCTCGCAGCAGCACACAAGGGACCCAGTCAGACACAGGACACACCGTGCCACACGGGCAAACACTTGGGGACACGCAACTTGACACGCCCCCTCATTAAACTGTGTTCATCTTGCGTCTTGAGAGACACTTCACAAAGCCAAAACACCAACGCTCAGAGAACTGCCCCTCTGGTACAACCCTGAACAAAGCTGCTTTTGGCTTGTAGCACTTTCCAGGCCCCAGGCTCCAGCTCTTGCTAGGTGACGGGTGCTATTTTTAAGCGGATTCTCAGAGAGTCACTTCATTCATTTTATGGAGCATAACTGCGTGGATTGGCAGCAGCCCTCAGCAGAATTAAAGGGTTCATGCTGCTAGGGAGAGCTCCGTCACCAGTGAGCAGCGCCCGCCGCCCCCACTGCCCCAGCTCAGCTTTCAAGGCACAGCCTGCAGAGACACAGCGTTTGAAATCAGCACAGCGAGCAAAAGAAGGGAATACCTGGGAGGCTCTGCCTGTATCTCAGCCAGGCAGGTGAGATAACATGCATTCCTCACTGAGGCAGAGTCCCAGCAGCTGCCACCATGGCAGGCTGGCCTCTGAGCTGCCAGCTGCTCTCTGCCCTTCCACAGGCACTGCTTGCTGTCACCCCGGGACAGCAGCCAGCCTGTGCCCTGGCTGTGGCCTCCCAAAGCCCAAAAGCCTGTCTCCATGCCTCGCTGACCCTCATGTGACACACAAGTGGAGTCACTGCTGCTTCATGTGCTCAGGCAGGAGACCATGACTTACCAGTGCTGTGTTTGCCAAGCTACAGGTGTTATTCACCAGAGGTCAAGCCCTCTGCTATTCTGTTCTTCCAGTAGTGGTTACTCAATCATGTCACATGTGTTGAAGCAATCAGTGTCATCCATTGTTTGTTTTGGGGGAATGACCAAAGCTACATACCAGAATTGGGACCCCTGCGTGTCAGACATGCAACTAACATGCAGAAAGTAGTGGTTTGGCAGGGCCAGGATATGAATTACACTTTAGAGAGAAAAAGACGAAACATAGCTGGAGGAGAAAGAAATAGGGATATTTACACTGGGAAGCACAAGACATTGGTGAGATTTCTTAAGCTGACTAGAAAAGATGTTTAAATGATTAGCCATTTAACCTCATTTCCCTGACATCCCATCAATCCTCCTCAGCATCACAACCTCCCAAGAATGGCACGGAGTTCAATCAAGCCCCAGATGGTAGGGGAACAGCCCTGGTCCCACCAGGGAAGGAGCTTTGTTCTTGGAATGAAGAACCTTGGGCTAGAGGCTGCAGGACCACAACTGCAGCCCAGCTGAATATGACAGGAAGGGTCAAAGCTGAGACACCCCCAAGAGCCAATTCAGACTGCTGCTGCTTGGTCTTTCACATCAGAGATCGATTGAAAAGAGAAAGCAATAGGCCAATGCTGCTCTCCTGGCTGTTTTAAACATACTGCATGTTAGGATAAATTACGAAATGCCTTTTGGGAATAGCGCTGCAAGAAGGTCTCTGGGTTGGTTCCCACACATGACTTATTGCATATTCATCTTCATTACAGGAACAGAGCACAGCTCATATTTAACACAAAACTAACTTGTGACCTGGCAGCAGGAACTCAGCAGAGCCCAAGGGCTGTGGGCCACTTGTGCAGGGACTGCACGCCCATGGGTTTTTACACGGGACAAGGCACTGCACACTCCAAACCCCACAATCCTTTGTTGTAAATATTTGTTACTCTGCACAAATGCCATAATGTCACTTTTCAAGTGCTGTGCTGTTTGGCCTCAGCCGCCATGAGCCAGGAGGTGAAATTAAGCTGGAGTGCTTTTCAGCACAGGGCCTGAGGCTGCACTAAAAAGCAGAATTTTTCATTTCTATTTTACCTGATTTGGAACTGCACACTGAGACAGCTAAATAAGCATGAGTAAGGGAGTTTTGCAGTCAGGTTGATGGTGATGTATTCTAAAATAGGCTTTTTAAACAAAATCACTGGTCTATGCAGAATCCCAGGGCTTAGGGTGACAGTCTCCTCTAGCCAGAGCTGATAGACAGAGCCTGGCATGAAAATGGCTTTGTGCTATCATCAGCCATATATTCTGTTGGTTATAACTTTGCCAAATTTCTACTTTTAGGTGGGACTGGGCCCCCAAAATGACCATAAGGAAAAACCTGTGTAATTTAATAAAAAATCTGAATGAAGATATGGCCAGAAATTGTTCCAACCATTCTAGAAACAAGCTTAAGAAAACAAATTGAACGTGAACTCTACAAAAATTGTGGTCTTTTTATTTAAAACTTTTCAGATCGCCCATGTCCCCAGCTGTGCACTGGGAACTTTGTTTCTACCGCAGTGTGAAGAACAGCTGTCTACAACTGGCTGATTCATAAACCTTTGTGAATTTGTGTCCTTTGATCTCAGCAGCACAACACTTCATTTTAAGCACATGCCCAGAAACCCCTCACAGCTTCTGGCACTGCCCATGCTGGCAACACAGATGACAGATAATGGACCTGCTTCACTTCATCACCTAAACTGGAGAGGACTAAAAGTAGATGCAGGGACAAGATAACAAGCCTGGGAAACTGAGATTAGACTGAAGGGAAAATATGATAAGGGCTGGAATTAGTAACTCCTAATTCCCAAGGGGTCGATGTTCCATCCTTATCTGTGTATTCGCACACACATTGTATGTACATGCAGCGAAATATTGTCTGAAATACCGTGACATTCAGTTTGGTAATTATTTTGCTACATGTTTGCACTGACCAAAATGTCCAGCATTTTGGTAAGTGTATATGCTTCATCAGTTTCCATGTAACACATGATGAAACCTCTGCTACTGACTTCTTCCTATAGTGCAGCATTTCAGGAAACCAGTTTCCCAGCTGTGCTTTATTGCCATTGGTGTTTCCTGTAATATAAACTTCAATTAAAAAAAACAATTTTATAAAAAATGGTTTTGGCTGGAAAGAACTACTTTGAATGCTGGCTTGTGTTGCCTCTGAAACATGATGGCTCCCTTTTTGTTCCACTGACTGCAACGCAGATTTTCACAGGAAGAAATCCCATCATTCTGAAGTAAGAAATACAAACAAATGATGCTGTTTCTTAAACATAAATCCCATGTAAAGGAACTGGAAAGATATTAAAAACAAACCATTTGCATCCAAACAGTTATTTTTAACAGTCCATGTGTTTACTGTACTTTCAAACAAATTCATGTCCGTGTGGCTGAAGCTGGTGAGGAAATGTGACCTGGAGGAACAACAGAGCATGAGTCAGAAGTCCCCACTGGGACATGGCCATGGACAGCCTGTGCACGCCACACCAACCCACCATGCCACCACTTTTCCAGCTGCAAAACCAGAAGGTATCTACTTTCTTTAGTACCTTTGGTGGGAAATATGAGTGATTAGTACTACAAAATCACAACATATTGCTTTTTTCCATTTTTCCGCAACGGCTGAATCTAAACTGATAGCATGTCAAAACTTCCCTGAAAAGCCGCTGAAGGTAATTCGATTTCATACTACACATTACCAAAAGTAAGTGCCACAGGTGGTATTAGTTTACAACCTGGGGAAGAGACTAAATACAATTAGCTCACAGAAGACATTATTCCATTATTATACTGGAATAATATATAGTAACTAGAATATATATACTGGAATAATAACTGTGTAGAACCACAGTTTTGTGGTTCTATAACACGTGTGCAACCCATGCAGTTTTCACAAGGGCTGCACCTATGCCAATGATGATGTAAGCAGGCTGGCCAGGACTGGGGTGTCCCCTGCGTGACTCAACATAGACAAGGGGTTTCATTTCCAGATGCACTGACTGCGGTTGTGCCACCTGAACTCCAGCAAGGTCACAGCCAACTACTGGAAAGCTGTATTCCATTATGTCAGCTGCCACAACTGAGCTTCCCCAGAGCCCCAGCTCCGCAGGACCACAACCGTGGGCAAGATGCCAACGACTCACTGGGGATTTAGTGCTGGAAAAAACTGGAAAGGGTGTAACTTCCAGAAATATGCTGAATACCTAGTCCATTCCTTTCCCTCTGAGTTCCTGAGCCCCCGCACTGCAAGCATCCAGTGTATATTAGGTTTCAGCTGCCCCTCGGCCTAACAGCCAAGAGGGAGTATGGTGCATTCAGGGGCAGCAGTGAATCCCCCTGCTCTGCTCTTAGTATCATTTGCTGTGGCAAGGGAGATCAAAGACCTGAATCCAGAACTCAGTGGAGACATAAGGGACATAAAGAGGAAGCAGCTTTAATAAACTGCATTTCAAAATATATGTCGCAATATCCACCTACTTATACAGTAAGTGCTGCTTTGGCAATGAATACCAGACAATAACTGCGTTGTTTGTTCCAACTGAGTCATAGCACTTTTTCATGTATTACACACCAAAAAGACTTCCTATTGTCAGCAGCTCTTTGACTTCAACTTGGTTGGAGTAAAGATAAGAAAATGTTCAGGGCTAGAATCTGCCAGATGAAGTCTCAGTGAAATCAACAGGAGTTCTTTCCGTACCAAGCACATGGGCCTCTGTAGAGATTTGGCTTTGCTGAGCTATTCCTCCAAGTCTAAAGAAAAGTACACTCCACACATTTCCATGTCAAAGACTACTTCAAAGGCAATGCTTACCATGTTTCAGCTCAGGGAGTAACATTCTTTGTTTATCAGGGCTATCACTCAAGATGCCTGCCCTCTTTCCAGAGCTGCAAAATGGTTTTAATGTGACCTGAAAGCCTTTAACAGCAAACCAAAGCACTGAGCAAGTAACTACCCAGTAAGTGATATTTTAGTACTCCTGAAATATATCTAAAGGACTGAGAAAAGAAAAATCCCATCAAGTTTTAATCAAAGTTATACCAGGTCTTCCACACTATTTAACATACTCAGATAATGAAGACAGAAACAATGCTGTAAAATGTCAGAAGACAGACAGTATTACACAAATCAGTGCCATTCATCATCAAAGGAATAATCAGGTGCCTGAGGCTAATACAAGTGCTCATATTAAAAAATGTTCGGCTGATATAATTAAAAATTAATTCCTAATTGGGACAGGAAGCACAAAAGGTCCATTCTGAGTCTTAAGCAGCTCAACCATCTGACAAGTTGGTTAAAAACATTTTATGCAGTGACTGAGCCAAAAACATTAAAGAAATGCCTGTTTTCATGATTTGTGAGACTTTTTCATATAAAGAATCTTTTTTGCTCCCACTTGCATGCAACACAAAAGAGCTTTATAAAAATTCATGGTAGTCTCATAAACACGGATTCCAAAACACCTGGATAAACATACAGGTATTCTCAGTCTGAAGCAGCTGATGGATTTTCTTCCCCGAAACAGTCCTTTGTGGCAAAAATCCCTGACAATAAAAATAGAGTTCATGGTGTCATCCATACTCCTGAAAGAATAAGAAAGACTAACAGAGATAGATTCAAGCACATAAACTAGATGTGATTTGCACATACTCAAAGATATACACTAATAACTACAGAATCAGAACTGGTATTCACGTAAGATGACTTCTAAAGATCACAAACTGGAAAACCAGAACTACCTTCTCTATTGGTCCTTTGCAGGACAGTGTCCATCCATAGACTACCAAAGAGGGATTAGCTCTAACCTCGTTCCACCAAAAAAGTCTGTTGCTGCATGAAACAGAAAAAAATGCTGTTTCCATCAAGCCTAAACTGTGAGATCAAAGCAGTTGCCGGGGGGGATTCTGACAACACTATAGCAGGTCTGCAGGATTTGAAATTATGTCATCATGGTTAAATGACTGCAAAGAGCAAATACTCTTTTTAGTCACATTACACTTAGCAAGGGACTTTTCCAAGAGTACTGTCAGTGAACATAGTGGAAACTACCTACCCCTGAGATAGCTCATCAAACATTTACATCAACTGAAAAATGAGATCTGTAATGGTCCTTGCTCAGAGCACCAAGCCCACTTTGTGACAGCAACCTGCACTTCTGAGCTGTCACATTCTGCTGTAAATCACAAGTGTATCAGGATCTTACACTCCTGCATGCTCAGGGCAGGGCTTGACCTGTGCTGTGCTTCACCATATGCTCCAGAGCAAGCAATCAGTCCAAACTCCCATCTTCCTTTCAGTGATGAGTAAATAAAATTGGAAATGTTCTCTGCATGTTGGCAGTCTTATTGCTGACTTGTTGAATTTAGGACTCCCATCAATAAAAAATCACTATGTACTATTGTCACTGAAGGGAGGTGTGAGCTAGCATCTCCATTTTCAGCAGATCATAGCTTAACCCAGGATTAGAAGTTGGTATAAAACGCTGGATTCTGAAGTCAATGGAAAAGTTACAGTTTACTTTGACAGAGAAAGAAATGGATTTGTAATACTACAGTACAGGACCAAATGTTTTTACGTATTCTGGGTCAAATTCAGTGGAACTTTATCTGCTCATCCTAACAGCAGTGTTAGCAACTTTCCATGGAGAACGGTGTCATCCTGTGCTTCAGGGGAGGCCTTGTTTTACTTTAAAACCAAGGAAGAAACATGCTCTGTATTTTAAGGCAGGATTCTCCCAAATAAGTGGGAAATGTGCAAAGCACATGCATGGCATTAGCCTACCTTTTAAAAATCTGACCAGATCAAACACTAGATTGTAAATCAGTCCTTCAAGGGAGAAGGAGACAGTGTACAGAAATTTTGTAGTGGAAAACAATTCAGAATAAACCCTCGTCGTGGTCCAAACCTGCAACTCTCTGGATGATACAGTTATAAAGTTTATGCTGTGTCTGACTAGCTGCATGTGCCAGGCACTAAAATGTAAAATGAATACAGGGAAAGAAAGCTGATTCAGGGTCTGTCAGGTTGAAAGGCAGCTCTAACTCACTTTGCCTGCCTGGGGATGGGAATGCAGCAGTGCCTGCCCTGTGTTATGAATGAAAGCAATGGAACAAATGACAGACTCACACCTGGCCAAGAGGCTGAATACCTAGTATCTTCCTAGCAGGAAAGAGATCCTAGAAACACTATCCCAACAAAAGTCAATGCACTATAGCTTGAATTTGCAAGAGTTTTGTTGCACAAAAGCCCTGGGTAAACAGCTCAGAGACGAAGAAGAGAGTAAAGTTTCCATTATGTTGAGCATGTGAAATCCAACACTTGTTAACATTCTTCTGACAAATCATTTTGGAAGGAGAATGGCTTCTTTGCTTTATTAAGTAAGGTTTTAAAGTATTTAGAAGGTTTCTTTTTTTTTTCCCCTGAGGTCAATTGTTTAATTTTCAGTGTTTTCTTTACTATATAGTCCCTCCCCTGCCCTTCACAACTCTGACAATGAGGACAGCATCTTTCCACTAAGTTTTCTCAAAGAGGAAAAAACTATAAAATTAAACTCTAGCTCCTGTTATTGTGAATTGTTTGGATGGTTATAAATTTTTTTTTTTTTACTTCCCGCAGCACTCAGAAAGCCTAGGGCTGGGAAGTGCCTTTCTGGCGGTGAATAGGGCCTACTTCAACCAGTTGCAACTGAGGTCAATGGACAATCAGGGGAACTGCTCCTCCCAGCACTCTGACCCAGTTCATTATTTTGGGTCTCACTGTGTTGTCCCTCTGGCGCTGAGGCCACCTGAGTATTGTTTAACGCTCCAGACTGCCTGGCCCGGATGCACCCCCCTCCTGGTCAGAGCTCCTTGCTGTGGCCTCAAAAGCCAGATAGGGAGGTGGGATGAGGCTGCCTCAGGAAATCAACTTGAGCTGCTACAGGAACTGATTGCAAGATAGCACAAAGCACTGAGTGAGCACTTGTAAGGAGAATTTAGCAGTCTCTGATTTAATTTTTCACTGAAAACAGCACTAGCCTTTTCCAATACTGGGTGTAAAAAGCAGCTAGATTTTTAGTCTTTCCATCAGAAAGCTTATTTCTAAAACTGCTTACAAGAGTAAATAATAACAAACAAAACACACAGAAAGTTATATTATGGTAAAACCTCTAGCAGGGCCTGTCAGTATTCAGACTGGAAGAACACAGCAGCACGGCTGCCACAAATTTAGCAAACTCAGAAAGTAACTGGAAAAGGAAATGATTCAGAAACCACAGGTGCTCAACACCAGGCTGCTGTGCCTTGCCGGCAGCCCTGGGACACAGGCATTTGTGAGACAGCAGGAATCCAAGGCCAGGTTAAAATTAGGGATCATCTCAGAACTGTGCTCAGCCCAGCTCTCCAGGCTGATCTGCACCACAGGAACAAACAGGTTTTTCCAGGAGAAGAGTGAGCCCAGGGGAGTGCTACCCTCCTGCTACCCTCCTTCAAAAAGAAAAGTAAAAGCAGGTCTAATACACCCAGGAGGGATAGAGGAAATATGCATACTTGGTTAAATTGGAAAGGGATATCTTTTTAATTACTATTTATTTCTAATGTTGTCATGTTTTTCTCCACTGTCTTGCAAAGCACTTTTCTGCCTGTGCAATCTTTTACAGCATCATTCAAACCTACAGTGCTTTGTGGGAGCTAATATTTACATGATTGTCTTCAAACGGCGCTAATAATACTGAGTCTCTTGTCACAGGAATTACTACTCCCACAAGTAAAAAAAAATTTAAAAAGCCAAACCATAACTAACATACTTATCTGAGCAATAAAATTCCTCACTTTTAAACACTTTCTTCCTTCTTCCTCATGAAATTATGGTAGGATACATTAAGTGGTCTTTCATAAACCTCTCATTTTGCTTGGTCAACTCTTTCTAGTGAACTGGACGAACTGCACTTGGTGAATAGTGAACAAAACTGCCCATCACTCTGTGACAAAGCAGAGTTGGTTTTAAAGCGATTTAAAATCAGGATTTTTTTTTTTTTTTTAAACTCTTAAAAAACAAATCTATGGGCTCCGGAGCCTCGCAGTGCTGCCGGGGCTGCGCTGCCCTCCCGGCCCGGCGACAGAGACCCGCCAGGACCCTCCGAGGCTCGGAGAGGCTGCGCAGCCCCGGGAGGGACCGCGGAGGGACCGGCGGGCGCGGCGGGAGCGCGGCTGGACCGCCGCCTCCCAGTCCTGCTCGCATCCTCCCCGTAATGCGGGCTAGCCTCCTGCTTTTTTTTCGGGGAAAACACAGCCACGGGCTTTCCGCAAGCCGTTTCCCCCGCGGGCTTTCCCAAGCCGCCCGTCTCCACGGCGACTGTTTCCCATCACTGCCCCCTCGGCGGCCCCGCTCCCGGGAAGCCGCGCTCGGCTCGGGGCCACCGCCGTGCCGGGCACCCCGGGGCCTCCCGGTAGCGGGGCTGCCCCGCCCGGCAGGGATGCGCTGGGATGGATGGGGCGGGGGGCGGTCCCGCAGCCGCTGCCCGGCGCCCCTCGGCGGGAGAGGAGAAGGCGGCGATCCCAGATAAAGTTTGGCTCCTCCGGCGCTGCCCAGGGTCGGAGGCGGCACAGCGGACGCCGCCGGCGGGCAAAGCGGGGTGCCGGCAGCCGCGGGCCGGGCCGGGCGCGGTCTCTCCTCGCCGCGGGGCGCAGCGCCGGGCCCTGAGGCGCGGCTCCGTCCCCGGCGGCCCCCGGGGCCCCCTCCCCGCGGCCATGCCCCGGCCCCGGCGCGGGCAGCCGAACGCCCCGGGAGAGGCAGCGGGGCGCGGCGGCGCTTACCTGGTGCCCGTCCGGGCGCGCGGCTGGGGGTCACGGGCGGCGGCGGCGGCCGGGCGGGAACGCGAACATCCCGCAGCGCGCTGCGGGGCTCAGCGCGGCGGGCAGGGCCGGGCCGGGCGGGGCGGGGAGGCAGCCCGCAGCCGCGCTCCGCCCGCCGCCGCTCCGCCCCCGCCGCCGCGGGGCCACGTCTCCGGTCTGACGCACGCGGCGAGTGCCGGGGGGCGTCGGTCGGGCCGTGGCCGGCAGCCCCCGGGGGCCCGGCGGCGGCGGTGGGCGGGACGGCCGCGCTCCGCCCGGGCCCGCTGCCGCGGAGGCGCCGGTAACGGGACCCGAGAGCCGCGACCTCCGGGCGCGCCCGCAGCATCCCCGGCCGGAGGAGCGGCGAGGCGGGGGCTGGCGGAGCGGCGGCGGCACGGACGGGCCGGGCTGGGGCTGCTCCGTGGCTCGCACGGAGCGCGGTCGGTGCCGTGGGAAGCGGCGGCGGCGGGGGAACCGCGAGTCGCCGTCCCCGCGCGGGCGGGCGGCTTCGCGCCGCGTCGGGAGGATGACAGCAGCAATTGTGATGGAAAGATGGGGACCTCAACACGCAGGGCCGTGGAACGACTATAAAGAGACCAGGCTGTAAAGCGCCTGGGACTGCATTAACAATGGAAAAGTGTCTCAGAGAGTGACAATTAGAAACACAAACTTCTGGCCCAGCAATTCAAAAAGTGTAGTCTGAAAACTGCTGCTGAAAGAAACCACATGTTTAAAGGGACTTTTGTCCAACATTTCCAGAAAGATTTACATCTCTGGCAGAACGAAGAGACAGGACAGCTTCTGCATCAAGAGTGAGGTACTTGCCCTCCAATAACTTGCCCCTAACCCTAGTGGTAGTGTGGGTATCCCCCAAGGGACAGTACAAGTATGTAAACAAGGAAATACAAATATATAACCCCTCTGGGGAGGAGTTAATGAAAACAAACACAACACGATGCCTCACAGCTGTTTTGCTGCAAAAATGTTAACTACATTGGGATGTGCACCAAGGGTCTGCCAGGGATAGCTGTGGGTAATTCTGACTTTGTGTACTTTGTGACTGTCTGCTTCAGGGACTGCTGAGGGCAAACTCAGGTTCCTCATTTGGGAATCATGGATGTGATTTATAGTTGTGGGAGTTCAGCTCATCATTTGCCTGAAGTGTTTGCTTAAGTGCTTTGCTGTGCAGAGCTGCTTTTCTCAGCTGAAGCCTCAACGCTTTCTGAGACACCTCAAGGAATGAGGGTCTGAGTCTGACAGGAGCCGGAAGAGGTTGTCAGCATAGCTCCCACACAGTCCTTCAGAGCTGCCAGCCCAAAACATTTCAGCAATATTGCTATTACATAATTTCAAGTGTTCCCATCCCCCCCATGCTTTGGGGATATGGCTAAGGAATAAAACAGGACAAATTAGCAAGGTTTCCACATGGACAAAAGCACTGGGTTTCTTTTTTCTGAGCTGAAGAAATAGTTATGGTGACTGCTGTGTTCATTTTATTGGTGTCTTTCCATTACTCTTAACTCCTGGCAGCAGCTTAGAGAATCCCTCCCTGTCCTGGATGGTTTCTTCTTTCAAACATTTGCAGGCAGTTGTTCCGTTCACCCTTTCATCATAGCTTAGCTCATTTAATCTTCCTCATAAGTCAGTCCCTCCCGTTACTTAATTGTGGTGCTGCTTTTCCCTGAACACCCTCTCAGTTGCTCGTTTAGTTTTTGGTGACATGGTGGCCAGTAATCCTGCCATTGTTAACGTTTCCTGTTGTGGACTTTTGGGTTATTTTTGTCCAGAGTTACTGCAGTACTTGGAGGACTGAGCTAAGCTTCCCCTGTGAAGAATAATTACAGGCAAGGTCACTGATACTGCAGTAGAAAACATGGTCCATGGATAAATATAGCTGATGGGTTTGGGGATGGAGGTTTAGTGCAGTTTTGGTATGTGAGCTTCTGGTGGAAGAAGGCCCAAAAATACATCGTTGATAGTAAACACATAACTGGGGCTCCAAATACCTTTGCTCTAGTGGAAAAATTCTGCTGCCTGCAGAAAAGCGTAATTTATTTGCAAATTCCTGCATTATTTTAAGACCATCTAGGCTGGTGAAATCTCAAGTAACTTTAGAGTATTTATTTTACTAAAACTGGATTCGACCATCTGTATGACTGCAAGTTTTTGATATGCTTTGATTTCACTGTTGCCTCTTTTTCATTGACTCCAGAGGAATGTGGGACAGGTCACATAAGAAATGTCATTACCCCAAATTTAGTACATTTGCCTTGTACTGTCAATTGGCCTATTCTGTCATTCATAGCTTACAGATTCTCCAAGTGTTATCGCTGCTACTGAGTGCTACCTTGCAGTACTCACACTGTGACAGAACCAGGAGCAGGGTTTGATTTGCACCCAAGATAAAATTATCACAGACCAGCCTCCAAACTCAGTTGAACACAGGAACGGATGGCACTGTCAGTGCTTACATTGCAGTTATCTTCTGTTCATGGAGCCATGGGCTGATTCTCAAGTGTGATCCAGGTTCAGGATGCTTAACCTGAAGTCCTTGCTCAGCACCAACTTCCAGGATACAGCCCCCATCTTCTATTGATTGCTGCTCAGAGTTCTGTTTGTTTCTTTTTTTTTTTTCCCTCTCCAATCCCTTCATAATTTGAGGATGCACCCCAAAAAAAACCCACAAAGCCATCCCACACCCTGAAGTCTGAGGTCCCAGGACCAGCACTGAAGCTGGGTCTGAGGGGATGGTGCTGCACAGAGCTTGACAGACCACTTACCCTCAGCTTTGGGAGACATCAGGGTAAGAAAACCAGGGTTTGAGTGCCAGAGCTCTGTCTATACTTGGAAACACACCCACAATGAAAATGCTTTTCATCAGTCATCTCTCCAACAACTGTTGAAAACAGCATAATCTGCTAACACAGAAAAGCTAAATTGCTTTCAGACGAAGCAGTGAAAAACTGCTTCTGTGATTTGATTCAGCTCAAATCCAAAATGCATGATTTGACAGCTCTAGTACTTCGTAGCCGCTTGAAGTTTGTCAGAATTTATCTTTTCCCTAGGTTTTTTTTTTTCTCTAGTTTCACATTTTAACCCCTCTCCCTCCAGATTAATGTTTTTGAAATGTTATTTTTAAGTGCATCAGATGTTTAAATAGCAGTGCACTGGGAATATAGACCTCTAAAATAAATTGCATGGATGCTATGGGCTGAGTCTGGGGAGGAGAAGCAAAGTTTTAGAGCAGGATGAAGAATACAGTCATTTCTTAAGCCCACAGCATTTTCTAAGTACTAAAACTTGCTTTCATAAGGAAAACACTGAAAGGATGTTTAATCTCATGAGCTCTTCTGTTGTTCCTAAATGAAGAAGAGTCACATTCATCACTGGTCTGTTTACAATGAAAGCAGTGCAACTACCTCAGGGAAGAATTTGGCCCAAGTAGATGTCTCTAGAGAAGCTATTGACAGCTCTCCCCACATATTGTTGGGAACATACAGAGCTAAAGACATACCAAAAGAAATAGAACCAGCTCCCATTTTTCTGGCCTTTGGCTGAACTGGATCACCTGGATTTGAAGGGTGCTTTACCTCTATAACAGTTCTGATCATCATTAGGTTTTCTTCAGTGATCTATCTGAAAACATCTTCCTAACTGAGGAGCTACGCCGCTGTGCCTGGTCTGGCTATTGTAGCTCTGAGCCACTGAGCCGTGTGCTTCACGGGATCCAGCATCTTATCTAATTTTAGATGTGATGCAACGAGTGGGGGTAGCTCACATGAGGCAGGAGGGATGGAGCCCAGCAGCTTGAGCTCAGAGCAAGCACTTGATAATTACTAACTGCTACATTCAAAATAATAAGAGGCTTTTATTACTACCAATGCACATTTATGGGTGTGATTGAATAAACAAGTAACAAGGACAAACACTTCTGGTGGAGGATATTAGAACAAGAGTCAAGCAGCAGGCTTGCTGTCCTCAGGTCACAGGTGAGGCTGCCCCAGTGCTGCCTCCCAGCCTTCCCCTTCTGATATTCTCTATTGAAATGCTGTAGCTGGAACAGCATAACTCCAGGCTTTCTTCTGCATGGGAACCATCTCTTCCCCTCATTCAAGCACTCACAGAGAAATGGCTTAATTCAAATGTTTGGTTTTCTCAACAGCTTTCTGCCTCTCACCAAGTTAGCCTGCTCATAACCAAATTCATGCACAGAATCTGTACATTAGTACAAAGAAGCTCCACTTTTAGGGGAGTCTCTACTTGCCAGAGCAGTGACCTCTCCTGACCAGTATCCTGGCTCCGTGCTGTACGGGACTGAGTCACTGGTTACATGACCTGCTTCCCTGGCTAACGTCCTGCAAAAAGATAACAGGCTGTTGCTGGTGGTCCAATTTGCATCACGCTTTGGGCTTGGATGTTTCAAAGAGGATTCAAGTCTTTCACTGTCATTAAACCAGCTTAGAATGTCTATGCCTGGTTTCCCCCCTCCAAAATTCCACCACTGAATTACCTACCCTTTTGTAGACTGTCTTTAAACAGTCAATTGCAGATTTACTGGTAGCAAACCTGTGTCAATAAATCATATTCTAAAAAGCACAAACAGCACATTCTTAACAAAAATATCTTTTACACATCTAAATGATAAAGTAAATGTTTAAGAAAGAAGTCCCTACAGTTTTTTCATGTTATTTTAAAACAGTCATCTCAAAATAAACAAGTAGAAATATTTGTTAATCATCTGGAATTTTTAATTTCCTATTTTGCATGGGAACCTGAGTAATCAGACATATGGTATGCTTGTTAGTTGAGAAAGAGTCAGGATTAGAATAGATCCTCAAAATTAGAAAGCACTAAAATACAGCAGCAGTCTTGGCTGCCTAAACTTAAACAATGTTTTGTGTTAATTGCTGAAACAGATCAACACTGAAAAAACACCACACATCTAAATGCTTCCCTGAAATTCCTCTCACCTAGCAGGAGAGAGGAAGTCTTGGGAGACTGGGGATGAGCTAGTCTATAATTTGCCTGCACAAGGGATTATCTGATGCAGACATAGCTGATAAGGAACAAACTGTGTGGTTTGGTGGCTTCTGTATGAGCTCAGTAGCTTGAAGAGTTGTGAGATTCCTAACACAGTAGAGGCTGGTCAGACCAAACTAATAGTATTTTTGGATTAATAGTGCTAAGCATCACTGAGCCAGTCAGCAGTGAAAGCGCGTCCTGGTGTAAGTGTTGCTGCTGGGTGTGAAAGTGCAGTTCATGGGCTGCCTTGCTGCCATCAGGGCAGGTTTGATGGAATGAATGCCCAGCGGTCTGGTTTTGGACTAGTGTCTTTCTGTCAGTCAGGAGCGCAATCAATGGCAGCAGACAGCTCCCAACATTTCCTGCATCATGAGACAAGGCCCACGCAGAGGATGAATGGGTTCGTGTTGTGCTGCTTATCCATGACACAGATTCAGGCCAACTCCACTTCCAGCAGCGGAAGTCGGTGTGGATCCTGCAGTGTGCTTTGTGCACATTCATCAGCCACTTAACATGGAATGCATCTGACCCCACTGCAATTATGTCGGCTATGTTCAGACTTGCCTCCATTTCAGTGCTCACAGGTAAAACAGGTTTTTTCCACTGTTGTTTTTTAGTCATGTATTTGCTCCTTGCACTTTACTAGTAATCAATTTGAATGTAACTATTGGAAAAACACCCCACCAAAAAAAATCTTTGGGATCACTTACAATTTCAACTCTGGCTACATCCCTCTGCTTCAGTAGGGAGGGGAACAGCCCCCCACTGAATGTACACTGCATGTCCTGCACTGCAGTGTTTGGGAAGACTGTTTGGAATAGGGTGCTGTGATGAGGGGGCATAAATAACAGCAAACTGTAGTCTGCACTAATTGTCAGTCCAATGTCCTGCCTATTCTGGCCTCACACACTCAGCATGCACCTGATATTTTCATTTTTACTCTCCCCTTCCCTTGGTTGTCAGTGGTTGGGTCTCCACTGGGACCACACCAAATTCAGCAAAGTCAGTGACTCACATTTAAAAGTCTCGATCGTTATTTCTAGAAGTGCTTTTGTATCCTCCAAGCTCTGGCAGAGAGCCATTCACACAGGTGAAAGATGATAGTCTGAGGGTTCCAATCTTCCCTTCACAGAACTGGAAGTGTTTCTGGTGGGTGTGATTTGCAGAGCTGACCAAGCAGTCCAGGCTGCATTGCCAGAACTTTCTATCAGTATGAACAACCATCACACTAGAGCATTCAGAATTAAGGCTGCGTGTATTTCCATATACATATGCTTACATAAAACAAGCCTGCAGCTGAGATAAGAGATAGAGTTGTTTACTATAGCACAAATGTAAGGGGATGAAACCTCCATGCAAGCTGTTTTGGTCTAGCTGTTGGTTGAAATGTATGTGTCACACTGACTCTTCCTTCCGCAAGAGGCTGATTACATAGTTACACGTGAGACATTTAAGACTCAAATGATGCTTCAAACAACTTCCCCTTTTGACTGGTTAATCATAATTTAAGAAACAGAACTGTGCATTTTTCTTTGCCTGGCTTCATCTGCTGTATTGCGGTTTTAGAACACTGTATATGACAAACCTTCCAGGAATCTCAAACACAAATGGAAGTACCACTGAATCACTTGAAGCAGCTGAAAAACACCATCAGTGAGGCCACACAACTGTGTGGAATGTGATGAATTTCCAGGAATAGGATTGTTTCCTGGAGGTTATTGTGTAAAATACAAGAATAAAGAAGGAACAAAGGTAATGCTGACAGTCTGTGCACCACTAGGCTATTTTAGTTCATGAAAAGAAGGATGAAGAAAATAGACATGCTCTAAGACCTTTGTTTGGCTAACAGGAAGCCTACATGTCAAGAGCAGACTCTGAAACAAAGCAGTACAAAATTATCTCACCATAAAATTTAACTTATCCATGATTTTATCTTACAAAACCAAATCCACTTTTAGCTTGGAGTGCTAATGAAGAGGTTAAGAGCTCTCTGTCCATGCTTCCTTCCAGCAGTAATAAAAGAATGACTAGATAAAAGACCATAATTATATAGAAAGAGGTGAAGTCTGAAGTTTTGAGGAGAAAGGAGAACAGTGTATTTGGGGCATACAAGCAACAGGAAATCTGACCATTCATTTTCATTAAGGAATCAGTTCTGCTAACTAGGACTTACTTTGAAGCAGAGGTTAAGCAGAGCACTTTTAAAGGAAAGTACCACATAGCATGTGCAAAAATTGAGCCTCTGTATGTAATGAAAGCAATCCTTCCAGGAGAGCCTTTTGCTCTTTTCCTTCAGAGAGCCTCTGCTCCAACATGCTGGAAGATGTCTTACTAAAAAATAAGTGGACTCTTACAAGTACAAAATCTGGTATGGTTTCAACTCTGGAAGTGTTTGCTTCTCAGTTTTATCAAGCAGATCGTAGGTCTTGATACTGGTTATTAGTGAGCAAACTCTGCAGCTTCTACTAAGACATCAGGTATCAAACTCAAGTGACGTTGGAGTTACTGTTCAGTGTTTTTTTCCTGTTTCAGGTGGTACTTGAATGTACAAAGATGCTTGGATGGAACACAAAACCAACGTGTAGTCCTTCATGAAACAGGTTTTCAAATGCTCTCATATTTCTCTTACTTATTTACTTTTTGGTCCTGCAAAGAGAGAGATGCAGGAATAAAAAAACCCCACTTATGTGCATCCAAGGAAAAGCAACTAGCCACAGGCAGTCTATCAAAGTTTAAAGAACAAGAATATGATACTGTAGTTACTCTTCTCATCCACTTATTGCAAAGAACAGCCTGTATCCATCCAGCTTAACTCCCTTATTGCCACCAACGGAGCTCCACCCAAACTGCCAGCTGGATGCAATCATTGGCCTCTGTGCCGCAGGGTGTGGCAGGGAAGGGCGCTGACCAGCCCGGAGCTGTGCCATGGATGCATCACAATGTGCAGGATGAATGGAGAGCATGCTACTGTCTGGGCCTGTGCCCAGCGCTGCTTTAGCTTACCCATGCAGACATTTCTGTTCAGCTGCAGAAATATCGGCACATACGCAGGGAGGGGAAGAGGGAGGAGAGGGCAGCAGAGCCACCTCCCTCAGCAGTACCATCAGCTTGTGCCAGCTCATGCTATTCATGGAATTTCAGCTCAGCCCTGACAACAGCACTGTATGCCAGATAGACCTCCTCCAGGCTTACACTGGGAAAACACGCAGCAGTGCCAGCCTACCAAACGTGATACAACAGCTTTGAACAGAGGACAGGAACAGAAATTTTTTGCCCTGCGCCTATATTTTGCCATTACCCCCACAGCATCTCACTAGTGTGGCCTTTAATCTGTGCATTGCAGTATGACTGCCCCACATAAACACAGCACCACTGTGCAGAGATACTTTAGCTAGGCCAGAGGAGCTGGGAGAGCTGCCTGGCACAGCCCACAGGCTTTGCTTATAGCCCAGAAACAGTCAAGCTGCATTAGCTGAAAAGGAAGACAGCAATGCAGGCAGCCCAGCCAGAATGGAGAGCAGTCTGCATTCCCTGTCCTGACACATCTCTTAACAACAATTAAGAGAAATCCTACAGAATCAAAACAGTTGTAAATAAGTGTTTCAGTTTGTTTTTCTTCCAGTCTAACAAATAAATTTATGCTACTGGCTGAAATCCTGTGAATTTTAGAAAAACATAATGTCATTATGAAAAACCAGAAAGACAGGAAATGATGAGCAGCTTTCCAGCAGAAGCAACTGCAACAATGAAAACCCTGATTAGTTAAAGCCTTGGTAATTACAGCCAGGATCACCCAGACAATCTTGTTTTGTGCCTTTGGATAGGTCTGTCTTCCTTTCCTCTCTCCCATCTTCACTGTTCCTCAGACATTGCAGATAAAATTAAAAGGTGAAAGGAGATTTGGAATATATAGATGCACACTTGAAACTCTGGTCCATACTCTCATTAAAAGTATTGCTTTCTTCACCTCTTTCAAAGTTCATTAAATGTGGAGTGGATGGATTGACCCAGAGGTTACCGCATTTGTAGTAACAAATATGGTTTCTGCAGAATTCTTAGGAGGAAGACTATTTACATCATCTTCCCAGAGGTAATTAGGTAAAGCATAAACATTAATGATGCAACCTCTGTCATTCCTCTAGTAAATACTGAATGTGCTGGTTGACTTTAAATATAACAAAAGAAGCCTCAGATAAACAGTTCCTTCAAGTTGAATGAAAAGAGGTAACTGGCTACCTAGGAGAGGAAGATAGTGTTTCCAAGTGTTCCAGCCAAGAAAAAGCCTCAAAGATTAAGTTAAAACACCAGAAAATCTGTAAAAGGGAGGTCACTTTTAAATAACTCAAGTATGAGGAAATCTTTAGGGACACTGATCTGTAGACCAGGCTTCATTCCTTCAGCTGCTTATGAAATGATGCAGTATTAGACTTTTCCTCCCTGGTTTGAGTTTTCTCGACTTCCACCCTGTTATGAAACAGTTTGTCAGACTTCAGACTAACTGGATGCTTCTCCAAGCTGGAAACAGCAAAAATCATCTTCAAGTAGAAATGGAAAGATAATACCTGTGTGTTTTGAAAATCCTGGGGATCCCCAAGAGTCCTGAGGCTGATGAAGCACATGTTGTACTGACAGCAGCCCCTGGCTACACACATTAGCTGGGAGACCGACAACTCTGACACAGCAATGGCTTCAGACAAGTTTTATTGTTCTATCCTTCGGCTTTGCCACTGTTCCCCAAGGCACTCACCAAAAGCTGCCTCAGGCACAGAAAGGCAAAGGCCTTCAGATTTATTATTTTCTCCCTCCTGGTACCCGTAAAAAGCGCAGAGTGAGAAACTACTGTCTCTTGTCTTTCATCTTTTGTCCTAACCTTAGACAGTGGCAGGATCAGGAACATGCCATCATGAACATTCAAAGCATTTGGAGTATGTTCTGCTACAAGCAAGTGACCATCCTATAATGATGTGGTAGTTGGTGCTCCAGCTGGAGAAGGTGATGTTGACCTCTAGTGACTAGTCTGGGGATACCTGGTGGCATGACCACAGTGAAACGTTTCTGGGAACAGCCAGCCAACAATTTCACTGAAGCTGGCACATGAGAACAGTTGCCTTTCTCACAGAAGTGAGCAGTTACACATCCCTTTCATGGAACAGAAACACCCAGCTGAAACAAAGACCCCAAAAAGCTGCTATATATGCTCAATTATGGATGCAGAAAGATTTAACTAGAGGACAACTGCACAGTGGCTGCAAACTCAAGAGAGAAAATGCACCCAGAGTGAAAGGACTGAACAAAGCAGCCCATGGAGACAGATATCACGGTATAATCCAGGAGAAAATCAGAGGGTGAGGAATCAGTTACAAAAGGACCTGAGTTGAAAGCAATATACTAAATAGATTTCTCAAAACACATAAATGAAGCAAAAGGATATAACTGTGATTCATTGCAAATAAGCAAAACAGCAGAGAAAGAACCCAACCAGCCCACAATCTATTTCTTTGCTGACACAACTCAATAGACACAATATTTTGCCAGATTATTAGTAATGGAAAATATTGTTAGATATTTAAATACTTACCATCAGCAAGTTACATATTTGAATTTTAAATCTTATTCTACATAATGAAAACATTTCTTCAATTACATTTGAACATCATGTAGAGTATGTCATATTGCACATTCATAGAATAAAACCAGAAGACAACACATGTTGCCCTAGGAAGTTACTCAGAATTTATCCACAGATTCAAAATAAGTGTTTTATTTTTCCACTTATTCAAAAGAAATGAAGAAAAAACACTTCCCAGCAGAGCCACTCAAGATACCTGAAGAAAATAACATTCAAGAAAAGGTTAAATAACAAAAATTGCTTGAAGATTGGGAACGAGTACATTTCAACCTAGTGACACAGCCTAAGTGACTGTAGTGCCCCATGCAGACAGAGATGCAAGCAAAAGGGAAATTTGGTGAGCAGAGCATGCTTCCAGGTAACTCTTCTGACATGGATTGGAAGTGGGAGATGAACAGAATTTCTATTCCCTCCAGAACTAAACTGTTTCTCAATGGAAAAGGGCTCTCATTTCCTGATACATTTTCCATTTAATACAGGTATTGTAATAGTAACATCCATCTTAATAACCCATCTTATTTCTCAGCTTGGACTGATAAGCGTCAAAACTGGGCAGACACACTGACAGCAAAAAGTAAACTGAAAGTGCATCTTTTGCATTCTAATCCATACATTAAAATAAGGAATTTCTTAGTGTTTTGCTGTTTGGGTAGTGCATTTGCTTTGCACACAGTGAGGATAAACTGGTACTGCTGCCCCCCATAAGCTTTCCATTCCTGGTTTCTTGTGTATTGCTCCATACTGCAGAGACTGAAACTCAAGGGTGTGTTTAAAGTGAAACCTCAAGGAGCTTAACTTGTAATTAGTATTTAATTCATTTAAATACTTTTTTCAAACGGTCTTTGCAAAGCGGATGTCAGTCTGACAGATGACCTGGAGCCCAGTAACAGCTCCAGGCAGTCAGGCAATAGCGCCGTCAGGGGGAGATGGACGGAACAATTGCCGGAGGTGGTGGAAAGTATGAGAATGCAGTAGAAATACCTTATGCAAGTTCTTGGAGCAGTTAAAAACTGATATAAATTGATATCAATAGGAGATCTTAAAAAAACCCAAAACCAACCAACCAAACAAAAACCACCAAAACCAAACACACAAAATCAAATGAAAAAAATAATTAAAAAAACCAACCCAAACAAAACAAAACAAACAAACAAAAAAACCAAATTACAAAACAAACTGCAGAGCTTTACAAATGCTCACTTTAGCTTCCTGGGCAATAGCTGACCATTTCTGAACACTTAGCCCATAGCTTAATTTTTGAATCTTTAATTATCATACACACATACCTTTTACATTTGCGTAACTGTCCGTAAAGGACTGCAGTCCTTTTGTTAGCGTTCCTCAGCACATATTCTCTGGAGATGATCTCAGGACATTATCATTTTGGGAGGGAAAGGCAAAGACATGATTTGACAAATATGTCAGGTCTTCAGTTGCACAGGATGAATTTTCCATGCTTTACCGGCAATCTGATTTAGCATCAGTATATTGAGCTTACACTAAAAAAGCTCCCTGATTTTTTCGCATATTACTTTGACTGAGAAAAAGTTCAGGTAAATACTACTCCCTCCCCACTCACCTATGAACTTAACTGCCAAAGGAGCCACTGACTTTATAAAGATGGCAAAAATACAGCTGTTAGCTAAACAAATGCTAAGGATGCAAGGAGAAATGCTGGTAAGAGGAGAGACTCAGACCTACAACCAAAGCTTACCCTTCCAAACAGTATTTTTCCAGTACTCTTTGCCAGCTCAATTCTTTCAACATACAGCAGGGACAGCCTATAGAATTACTGAGTTTGCATCCCAATCTGTTTCTTACTCCATGTTTTATAGTTGGATATGGCCTCTATGTAGGTCACACATCTATTTACAGATGATCAAAAGTGGCACAGCCACTGAAATAATCAGCCCTACTGTGTCCTTCCCAGCTCTTTCTCTCATGCCAGCACAAGCCTGAATTTTCCTACATACCAGGCTGTAATTTTGTCATCAGTTGGACCCTAAGGGGAAGGCAGCAACCACAGTGATTTAGCATCTCCCTGACCTCAATACAGAAACTGAAGGAATGTTTACCTAGACACACAGGAGATAATTCTGTCATCTAGAAGCTTTATGGGGATCCTTTGCCCTGTGGAATTATTACTATGATTAAAACTTACTTAGGAGTGGGCTATTAATGAAAAAAGCAGTTGAAATTAGCAGGCACACAGTTAAAGACAAACTTCTGAAAAATGCAAGAGGATTTTGCAACTTAATGGAGCTCAAAGCCTTATTAACTATAGCAGATTTTTGCAGCACAGCTTTGTTATTTTCCTTAAAAAAACCCAAAAAAACCCCAAAAACCAAACCAGCCCAAAAGAGAACAAAACAGCAGCTTTTTTTTTCAGGGAAAAAAAATTCCTAAACCTCGACTTGTACTCTGCTCCACTTCTGGTTTGAGTCTGCAGCGTCCTGGAGCAATACTCCAAGGAAGCAAATGACAGAGATCTGAACTGATGAGGCCTGAAGTCTTAAAAGACAAGTTTTCATGCACTATTTGCTACTTCACTGCTGACTCAAGAACATTCAGCTCATGTGCATATCCCACTTCCCCATCTGCTTACTGCTTCAGCGTCTCTCTGACAGTTGTGCATTTCCAGTACAAACATCTTTGATATATTAAGAACTAAGTGCAGGGCAGCATAAAACATGCAGCACTTTTCATCAAGGTATCAGAAACACTACTCTATTGACTATTAATCTTTATTTGTGAGCTTAACTTATTAAAAGCCTCCATTTTAACATAATAAATAATGTAACTATGTATGGGAGCCTCCTGCAACCTGAAACATTACATACAATTTCAGTCTCCTTTGCTATGGAATATGAGGCTCTGTTTATATCTTGGTGGATCTGTGTAAATCTATGGCAATGAAAATCAATCCATCTTTATAAGGTGCTAGCATTCTTAAATCCAGAAAAACAGGCAGCTATAGCTGAAAGCAAGACTGAGTAAATTTAAAACTTTGTACCTTAGTTTATCAGTTTTTTTCTGAAGCAATGCAGGAAAGAATATGTTATCAGTTCATACTGTTTAGTGGATTTATTTCTCAAGCCAGCAAAACCACACAGACTTGGCATAAAAACAGATTTAAATCAAGTCAGAGTCATATGTACTTGCCTTTGACATTGTTGCTTGTTTCTAGCCATATTTTATACCAGAAAACTTATCTATTTCCTTTTCATGCATATGTTATAATTTATATTCACAGAACTGAAAGAAAACAAATCATTGTTTTACAAGATTGTTTTATCAAGACATCTTTAAGAATAGAAAGGGTTATTTGGAATGGTATGAATACCCTGAACTTCCACTGGCTTTGAGCTTAGTCAAGCACATTCACTACGCAGTTACTCAAAAACTCAGCACCTTACAGAATCAGTGCCCTGCACAGCCCTCAAGTTACTTCAGCAGTTTTCTTTAATGAGACAGACTGCTTTGAAGGAAAAACTAGCAGTAGCTCTCATCAGCCAGATGAAGGAACTGATTCAGGAGGAAAATGACTTGCTCTACAACAGCTGGACTAGCTCCTGCTTCTAGCTTTTCTCCCCTCTTCAGTCTTCCATCCCCACCCCAGGAGTGGCTCTGTTACTTTGACACAGCCACTTTGTCTACCTCATAGAAAGCAATGCCAGCTTTGGGTCGCCTTAACACACCCTGAAATACAATGATTCAGCAATGGCTGCTGGAGAACCAGAATCATCCCTAAGTAGCAGAAAACCTTCTCCAGAGCACAGAAACTGCTATCTGGGCTTCATAATAGAGCACTAACGTAGATAAAACATAAGCAACCCGAGGAAAACTGATAGTGTTAGGGATTACTGAGCCCATATATTCACCAGTAATCATGGGATAGACATCATGAAATTGAGATTATTTTCCCTTCTATTTCTAAGTTTTCAGGCAACCATTACAGCCACAGCAGCTGAGCATTATCTGTGATCTGATAACAGTTCAAGACATGCTATTTATTAACTCTTGAAGAGTTTTTTTAGATCTTTACACTTCCCACTTACTAATATTTTATTTTAGATAAACATATTTACTATATTACTGTGTCCTAAGCCTGTTTAATACCAGATCTGGATTAATATCTATGTATGTGCATATATGTAGCTATGCAGCTATTATAATCCATGTAAAGAAGTCACAGTCATTTGGTTGTACCAATGTACTATAATAAAAAAAACCACCCCAAACAAAACCGAAGAGGCAGCCAAGGATAATTACTTTGCAAGCAAATATGAAGTTGCACCCTAAGCAGTTATCATAAGGGGAGGTACTGATCTTGTCCTGTTCTACTGACTTTGGTACTTGCCAGACTGTACCAGATTAATTCAGCTTGTTGAACCAGCAGAAAAATACTACTATAAAGTGTTTTGCCATTGAATCAGCTTGGCATAAGGTCCAGCAAAAGTCGAAACAATGGCTAGACCTGAGGGCCAAAGCACAGGGGTCAGAGGATGGAGACATCCCCTATGATGATGTATATCTTCAGCTATAATGAACAACATCACTACAAAAAAAATCCCACCCAACTGTTTAATGCACAATCTTATGCATTTTTGCTACTGAGAAAGGCTGATTTCAAACCACTATTCACTATTTACTTGCAGGTTAGCTATGCTTGCAATGAAGAGTAGAAAGGCACATTCTTTTTTCCCCTTGCCATCCATATAGTAAGCCTGAACCCTGACTTGGAGATTTTCAGGTTGCATTGTCAGGAAGATTGCAGTGACTGGCTTTTCTACATACCTCCTGTTACAGTTTTCATCCCTCCACACTTTCCAAATACTTGCTTTGCAACATCTTTTGACAAGAGTATTGGTTCTGCAATGCATAGATATGCAAGTATGACGGAGATGAAAAGAAAATAAATAACTTTTATTCAGTGTACTATAAGTAACATTTATAAACAGTAGCAGTAAATTTAGAAATAGCATTTTTATAAGAGGAAAAAAGCAACAGCAAGTAAAAAACGTACCTGTTTCACAGCAGGCCCACAAGCACTACAGACTGATATCTCCCTGTGTTAAGCACCACACTGCCAGAACTGCCTACAAGCAAGTTATACTTCCCAAGAGTCTTGCTGGGCTAAGCAGTAATAATGATCTCTCAGATCTCTCCTGTTACTTTGAGCAATTATTCCTCCCCCTAATCTCTGCAGGTAGACCCATTTTCATCCTCTATGCTCCACCTCTCCAAGTGTTAAATGCATACGACTTGCATATCCATACTACCCAAAAGCCTTTCAGCTGGCTCCTATGAAGCAGAGAGTACATTTGTACAAAATAACAACAGATTACTGGTTATTAGAAGTTGAACAAAGAGGGAATAGGTATTCACAGAAATGGATTAACATGAAGCAACAGGACAAGATGTAATGGCTCCTTTACTAAATACATTAGACTGTTTTAATGCCTAAACCCTTTCAAATGCCAGTCCAGCCCCAAAGTGGGTTGCTACTGCCCCCTCCATCACCTATGTGTCCTAGCAATAAAGGACTGGGATAAACTCGATCAATGCCAGGATGGAGACTTCTCCAGACACAGGAATTGCTGAAACACTGCTTTATCCTGCAAGCATATAAGACCATAGTATCACTACTTGCTTCTTCCAATCAACTGACTACTATTCCCCCTCCCTTGCCACAGCCTACATTACTTGCTGTCATGATGGAGCTGACAGCTACCCTGCAGTCTCTACATTCCCTCTAGGAAAAGCACTACCAAGCTTGCACGTTTGAGGGACTTGCCCATCCAACAAGGCCAAATAAAGTATGAGAGCTTGCTTATTCCTGATCTCCAGAAATACTCAAAGTTCTCCAAAATCCTTCCTAGAAGCAATCTATAGGATGATGTGCACTGCCTTCTGCTTTCAGGACTTGCAGCCATGTATTTGCTCCTACATTGTTCTCAATAATCCTGACATTTATTGGGGTAGAAAGGGAAGAGAGAAAGAGTTACTTATTAGAAATTATTACAGAATAAACCTCAAATCACATTCTTGAAGATGGAAAGGCAACATAACCAAGGAATTATGTTAAAATTATGAAAATCTACCCATTAAAAAAATTAAACTATTAGAAGACAGTAAGTTGTCATGCAAACAAAATAAATGAATTTGTAGGAGCACGAAGAAAAGGTTTTAGAAATCATCATCTACCTTATTTTACTAACACCTATCTCCTTGAAACAGGTAAGCTGCGTAATTTTTTATTTTTTCATTTCATCTCCAAGAAGAAAGGGCCACAGTTCTGTAAAACTTACTAGGAAGGTTCTTATTTTGAAAGACAAAAAGCTAGCACTTGAATATGTAACAGTACTTGCACATCTGGGTTTTTTCTTATCTTAAAACCATGGAGTCAAACCCAGTTCCCCAGAAAAAGCTATCATATATCATCTTGCATTTCAAGAGAAGTGAGATCTTTGAGGTAACACCATGTGCAATACTTGAAATACATTCATGATTTACCACAAGCAGCATTATTTATGGCAGTTTAGCCATACCACAGCTGTATGTGCCAAGCTGGGAAGAAAATCATTCCCAATCTGCTTCTCCCAGTACAATTCCAGTATGCATTTGATACTTACCCAGCTCATGAAAATTAAAGTGGGAGACTTGGACAAGGTTCTGTAGCAACAATTAAGATGGAAGTTTAGTTATAAATCAACACAAGAACTTCTCTCCTAGTCCCGAATATAAAAACTGAGTTGACATGGAGCATAATGTTAATTTCCCACTGGTGTTTATTATCGTCACACTTGCCTGTGGAAGACAGACCTGCTACCACACAGATACAGATAGCTGGAAGCAGACTTCTAAGCTTTGCATTAAATGCAACATCTTTCATGAAAAATAAAGAACAGTTCATAGAATTGTAATGCAAACAAAAATTTAATCTTTAAACAAAATGTTCATGATACGGAAGGTCACAATACAAAGTTCTTCAATGCAATACAACACAAACAAGTTGGAAAGCCTTTTTGATTGGAAATGATTATTTATACAAAGACTAGATGCCAACAATACTTATTGTACAAAGTTTGACAGTGGATTCATAAATCAATTCCCTGAAAATGCCCTCATTTTGAAGAAATAATGAATATTAAGGTAATGGCTGAAGTGGATTCAAGGAATTCAGTTGTATTTGTCTCCACCCTCAATTCTAAGCACTTGGATTAGGTTTCATGGTACAAAAGGGATAGCAAAGGCACACTGTGGTTTCAAAGCAAGGCTAGGGATTATAGCCTTTACACTTTCTGGCTTTTGTCTGGGTGCTTTTTAAACACCCAAACATGCAGTGAAAATAATCCAACCCTCCTGAGGGGATGCAGAGTGAACAAATTAAAGTCTGCAAAAAATGTAACCCATTTAGCCTATAAAACTATATTACTATTCTTATGCATTTCTGAGTGATTCCTCAAATCCTTTGAGGCTACCATGTTAGAAATGAAGTACCACTCTCCAAGTTATTTCTGTTACTTCCCTCTCAACAGAATTAGTGTAAAATGCACATATAAGATCACTATTTTCCTTCATCAGTTTGTTTGACTATGAAAAAGGACTGATGCATTCCTAGAAATTTGAAGCTATTGGCTAAGTCAGTTACTTGCTGATTTAACTTTTTCAACAAAGCTTTCCAATTTAGAAAAAAACTTTAAAGAAAATGCTCATTTCATCTGATATAAATTATTAGACTGCAAGTCTTGTGTCAAATTCTGGCATAAAGTGTTCTTTAATGTTATGAAGTCCAGACAGGCCTATTGCAATTATTAACACAAGTCTTGCCACAGGGGTGTAAATCAATGCACTCTGGTTTAATCACAGGTACCACGACTAGCTCTGTTGGTGAACCACGTCAATTCCTATGGGACTGTTTTAAAACTCAAAATTAGTTGACAGAGTTTGGAGGAGTTATATATGGACACTATGAAACACTGTTCCAGCAGCACTGGTCTGCACACAAACACAGCTAACCAGTTTAAACAAAACATTTCTAGAACTACACAGTAAGCAATAGTTTTACCACATTTTGGTTCCCTGAGAAGAAAAGTGCTCTAACTACAAAGATCTTTGGAATGCCATCAGTACAGTGGATAAACATGCACCTCTTGCACTGCTCCTGCAAAGACATCTCCTCCTTTCATGTTGATCAGACTTGTTTGGGCATTTTCATTCAAAATAAACCCTACACTCTACAAAACTGGCAGTGGAACGGGAGCATGAGACAACTAAAAGTAGTCTTGTACTAAAACTAGTTTTATCTGTGATGATTTGTTATTACAAACTGGAGAGCAGTTTGTCAGCACACTTCTTGAACACAAAGTCATTAAGAGTACAGTTGACTTCATCTGTTTAACCCATAATTGAGATTGGTTTTTGAAAACTTCTTGTATTATATTAAAGTTTTAAAGTATGTTTTTGGAAAGCATGCTAACCTCTTCTTTCCCCAGGGGCATAACATAGGTTTTTAGCGAACATGATAAACATGAGAATTAAGATTTCACATACAATAAAACAGCGCACAGCAGAAGAATGAAGTCAGGAAACATTTTATTTCCATCCAGTTTTGCAAGTATTAAGGATGGCATAAGAGTTTATCCCAGCACTATGATTTATGAAATTATTACATCCCTAGAAGAGGCAAAGCTTATAATGCTTCCTGTCTTTTCCTCCCAAGTGCTTATAAGCTGTGTGATGATTTAGTTTGTTTTATTTGTGTCTTTCTGTCCCTATCTAATACAAACCTTAAACCTCCTTCATCCTCTCCCCAAGAAATGGGTGTGGAGAAGCTTCACTGAGGCAGTCAGTAATGAGAAGTTACAAAAATATTAATCAGCAACATACACTACACTAACACCTGGGATGCTCACAACATACAGAAGACAATTTTGCAACTATATTGTGTTGCTTGCCATAATTTCTGAAGATCAGTAATGTAAGATTGGTTCTCTAGGACATGCGCACAACAATTACTTCAGATTCTTCTGATTCATCCCAATTTCTAGGCAACAATTAATTTTGTGTTTACTATTTTTAAGACAAAATGCTGAAACCAGTTCTAGGTATTTAATAGCAAGATTCAAATGGCATCTTCCACAATTATAGAATTAATGCTTAGTATTTGTCAAAAGCTTTTAAAAATTAAGTTATGTTGAAAAATTACTTTCAGTATACCCCATGCAATTAAACTGCTCAAATAGTTTGAACTCTTAATTTAATACATCCTAAATTAGAGAAGAGTTCATATTTAGAAACTAATTCCAGAGAGTTCCTAGACCTCATATGGCAGGAGATTAAACTGTTCAAAATCATCACTACCAACACAAAAAATTCTCATAGCAAAAAAGTATATACACTCTCACTATAGCCAGGCTATCACCTCCTCCATTTCAATTCTACCATAAACATTTAGGTGAATTATTTCAATCAGTAGAACCTAGCCAACAACTCATGCTCCAAAATTTTCAAACATGTTTACCTGTAAAAGGCTGCATGTTTTCTTTGAATCTAAATAAATTTTTCTTTCCCAATACAAGCAACTCAGTTCAATGCAATTAAGTTTAAGACTGATGTGTAAGTTGCTCTCTCTCCTTCACTCCTCTCTACTTAAACATATTTTTAGAAAGACATTAAGCAAGGCTTGTAGAATGCAATGATGCAGAATTTCATTTTAAACTTAGGACTTATCTGAGCATGCCTGCAAGCGCTCTCTTACACGAGGTGGAAGTGTTTTCAACAACCTTTCTTCCACAATTAGATTATTTCGCTTTAAGAACTGACATTCTTCCAGTTCAGCAGGAAGTGATTCAAGATAGTTTCCAATGAGCTCTAACTGAACAAGATTCAGTAGCTGACCCACAAAAGGGGACAAATTCATCAGACTGTTATTTCCCAGAAGAAGATATTGCAGCTTTTTGCACTGAAATAATCCATCAGGCAGCATTTCAATCTAGAAAAAGGAAAGAGAAGAACAAAAATAAAGTGCATTAGAAGTTGTTAGCCTATGTGCAGCTGCATATTTTGACATTTCACATTTTTATTTTAGGGTACAAAAACCTCTTAGTTTATGAAAGGAAAAGAGGGACTTTTCCTTTATCATTATGTGATCAAGTGCTTGAGAGCACGACAATGGTTTTATTATACCAGTTTTGTTACAAAGCTGCTTAGCTCCTGGCACAAGTCAAGCATGGAAGGGGGAGCACATCCATAGGTGCATGCAGAAGTGCATGCAGACGTGTGCAGGCAGCAGGGGAGAGGAAGAGCCTACAGTCTCCTAAGAATCACTTAATGAAGAACAAGCACAGATTGTGGAGAGACTCAGGATTAGTAGCGCCTGTGTCATGAAACCTGTGCAGTACAGTAGTCCTGGCACACTCTACGGACATGTAACATCCAAAACCAGTCTCCCCAATGAAAACAATGATAAACCTCAAAAGAAGTCACAAGCCTGAGTCCCACATTAACAAGCCAGACAGTTTAGTACCGCTGATGAGGTTACCAACCATAATATTTCCCTCTTCCCAATCATACACCTGAGCTGCTCATCAAGCAGCTGTTAATTCACTTTAGCTTTTAGTTTGACATTTTAAGGTAAAAATTAAACACTGTTCACTTCCATTAAAACACTACATGGGATAGACAGCTGCAGGGAAAGGGAAGACATGTTTATCCAGCCATGCTAACCTATACTATCTCTGGGTCAAAGCCCTTAAGCTGCTACAGACCAGGATAGTACTTATTCAGTATAATGTGAGCTTTGCTGATTCCAAAGCTTTAGTAATTAAACAAGCACCACCCCTTTTTTCTGGATTTACTTTAATCTTGAACACCACAAAAGCACTTCAAAGTAGAGGCTGTTACAGAAGAAATAGTAGGTTAAGCCTATTTTTTTTTTTTAGTAGCAATTCAAAGTTCTACTTACATGGTTTTTTGTCAAAGCCAAGTACTGCAGATTGGACAGATAACCAATTTCTTCGGGGATGGAGGTTAGCTTATTATAGCTAAGATCCAAATAGTGTAATTTTCTACAAAGAAATAGCTGCAATGGAACATGTTTAATATTATTATAATTTAGGTACAACTGTTCCAGGTTTGATAATGCACCAATCTGCACTGGAACATATGAAATACTGTTGTGCCACAATTTTAAGCAAGAAAGATTCTTAAGATGTTGGAAACTAATAATTTCTTCCACTGTTCTGAGATTATTTTCTTTTAAGTCAATTTCATGCAAATTGTTTAGGGTAAAAATGGAATGGGGAATGCGCTCTAAATCACAGCAGATTAATTCCAGGGTTCTCAGGTTTACCAGCTTCTTCAGATTATTTAGCACTATCAGTTTATTTCCCTCATTGTTTACAGACAAGTGTTGTAAAGAAGGCAGAAGATCTGTAATCACTTGAGGTATACGGGAAAGGTTGTTTTTTAAGTGAATTGATCTCAGATTTTTTAGCCCCTGAAAGCCATCATTGTATATGGAGTTGTGATGATCTAGCATGAAATATCCTGATAAGCACAATTCTTGTAGGTTTTTTAGATGAAAGACCCAAAATGGAATTCTTCCCATCTCGCTAGATTTCAAACGCAAGGTTTTCAGATTTTCTTCTAGAAAGTTCACTGCTGGATAATCCATCGTTAGTGATGAGTGATAAACATTGAGTTCTTTGAGATTGACAAGTTGGGTCACAGCTGAAGGAAGTTTGGCTTCAGGAATAAGTTCCAAGCTTAGGACTTCTATTTCTGTCAGTTCAAAGACACTGTCTGGAAGACCATTTAACATGAAAAGGTGAAGCTCAGTCTTCTCTTGGGAATTTCTTACTAGTTTATTTTTCAGTTTTTCCACTGACCATTCATTGTTAAGATTTATCTGTTTGAGTTCGTTTTCACTCAAATCAGACAGGAATATTGAGAATCGTTGGGAATAAAGAGGATCATACTGATCTGCCAAGTGAAGGATAAATGCAAAGTCATTCTTTACATCAGGTATATCAGTGTAATTACTTTTCTCTCTCAACTTCTCAAAAGAGTATTGCTTAAGTGAACTTCTTAACATCCACCACAAACTGTAAGTACAAGTTAATCCATAGAAGATCACTAAAACAACATAAAACGAAGCCAAAACTTTAAAAATTTCTGCTAGCGAATAAACACACTGGTACCTTTTGTAGCCGGTAAAGGCTTGGACATTAACTACACAATCAATTTCAAGTGTAATAAATGATAAATAGTAGGGGACATAAATTACTATTATGACAACGACAAAGACTTTCACTATAATCTGTTTCATATACACTGTGTATACGACATCCTTTTCTTCAGCATGTACTCTGAATTTCTTCACTTTTTCAAATATAGCTTTAGCTTGTTCCCCTTCCTTTTTGTCAAGAACACTTGAATTTTCTCTTCCAGTTGTTTCCAAGCCAGGTTGTGAATATGGCAGTGACTGTCTGCTGGCCCCTATGTCTCCTGAACACTGAGGTGAAGAAATCACTGTTTTTGATTTGGCTATCGGCAACTTCCTCGCAGACTGCTCAGCGACTGTTTCTGAGAGGGCACGTGTTGTCCACGGAGAGTCAAAACACTTCTGCAGAACAGCTACAAAGTGCTCAAGCCTGGAATTTGTACTAGGATAGTAAAGCCAGAAATTACTGCAAGCTGCAAAAATAAAGGTATGCAAAAGCACTAGGTATGGAAAAAATTTGGCAAACCAGTGAAGCTGTCGCTCATAACATACTGCATCAATGTAGGAGTACTGCTGCCGATGGAGATAATTCTGGATTTTAAGCGGGATGATTATTGGTGCTGTCGAGCTAGCTGACATGTTAAGGTTGGCTTTAACTAAATCCCAAGGCACAGCACAATGATTGTCAAATTCTAGCTTGCAAGGAAGACAACACAATACTCTGGTTTGAGTAAGCTGGAGAGCCCCAGCGAGCACAGCAACTAGCAGCATTATCATGGTGAGGTAATACCAGAAGACATCCCACCATGGTTTTAGTATGTGGTAGGATGACTGGGCATCTGCTAAGCATTTGAGTTCTGTTAGCGTGATCATGACTTTCACCTGTGAGAGAACAGCAGCTGGTAGAAGAAAAAAGAAAACAAAATACATTCTTAGAGAATTGTTAAAAACAATTTGTCTCACCATTAAATACTTGAAGCTTATTACTATTTTCACAGTTTTAAATAAATATAACATGTGGCCTGGACCCCAGAGCGTAGCAAAAGGATACAAGAACTTCTGGGACCTGACCCCAGCTATCACCTCATGGAGTTATTTTAAGGAAAGGTACTTGGAATGCAAAGCCTTGAAGAGTGAAACTAGCATGAGAGATTAGGAGAAGGTATATTTTAACCAAACATTTGGGTACTGCTCCAGTAGAAGCAACAAACAGGTATAACTTAAAGAAGTGGTTAATGTATAATTAGCAATCCTTCACTACCATCATAAACTTACATAAGTGATTTATTTATGAAGAATTCCAAAATCAGAGTGATACATTAACATGATGGCTTTTGTAATTTAGAACTTTCTACCAGATTAAATAATTCTACCCAATTAAAAATGTAAAAATTCCCAAAAAGCCATTTTGTATTAGATATTCTTATAGATAATTCCCCATCTTCTCCCATCAAGGGAATTAAGCATATTGGCAGAAATAAAATTAAGGTAACACAACTTATTGCTTAATATTGTTATATATATACATATATGACACATTTAACTCCCAGAAGCAGAGGTTTGATTCATACTTACTTTACTAATTAAAGAGAATAAAATACACAACACTGCTCAGTCAGGAGGTCTACACCGTTTAAAATTCCTTGGACATGCCATCTTTACATTTGTCTTCATTCTGGATGGAGAAAACATTGAATATTCTTATTTTTAATGGCTTAACCCAAATAAAGAGCAAACATTTCAGCTTTCATTATAACTGCTGCCTCATTGTGGATCCATTAAGCTCTGCACTGCTACAGCTACATGACATGGAACAGTACATACTCATACATGGTCATGCAGAATATGAAGTCAAAGTTTTGCAGTCCCATCAACACAAAAATCCCCAAACACCCAGGGAAACTGCCTACAGCTAGCCCTATTTCAACGAGGAAGTAGGTTTTTTCCCCAAATAACTACAAACTTGTTAGTTGGGAAAATGACCCCTGCCTGGCTACACCCTCCTTTCAGGCAGTTGCAGAGGCTGATAATTCCCCCTGAGCCTCCTTTGCTCCAGGCTGAGCTCCCCCAGCTCCCTCAGCCCCTTCTCACAGAACTTGTGCTTCCAGACCCTTCATCAGCTCTGTTGCCCTTCTCTAGCACTTCAATCTCTTTCATATTATGAGGGGCCCAGAACTGGACACAGCACTCAAGGCATGGCCTCACCAGTGGCTGGTACAGGAGAACAACCACTGTCCTGGTCCCACTGGCCACACTATTGCTGATACAGGCCAGGATGCCATTGGCCTTCTTGGCCACCTGGGCACATGCTGGCCCTTGTTTATAATATATTGGTACTGTACATTTCAATTTTAAACACAGCTGACAAACTGTTATAAAAAGTCAAACAAGAGCTGAACCTTTTTCTTACTCCACATTCAAGTGGAAAGAATGACTGAAAATAAATTAACCCTCCTTGCACTGACAGAGCTATTTATAATACAATGTAAAAGCTTACCAGGCCCACCCAAAGGAAAGCAGCTAAAGAAGGACTGGATGGTTATAAAACACTCCTGGAAGAAAAATAAATTGTCATCAGATTATGAAATATTTGGACTCCAAAACCTGTGAGTATTAGAACAGTCATTACTCCTTCCATATTTTAAAGAGCCAACATTATGAGTAAAAGATCTAGGGATCTACAGGATGCCACCCCTTCAAATTATTTACTTGTTCAACATCTGAAAGTTGCTGTTCCTAAAGTAGAGATAAAATAATGGCCTCTTTCATTGTCCCCTTTCTAAGCACTAAAAACCATTCAAGCTCAATGGTTTTCGTATTTACACAAAGTTACAGGTTCTGCAGCTGAGATGCTATACACAGCTGACAAATAGCAATTTCTTCAATCACTCCACCTCAACTTCATAAGCACATCTCAAATGCCTTTAAAATGAGTTCTTTTGGTATAACTCTTGTGGTTTGAATATAAATTTGTTGGTATAAAAGCACAAAGAGATACTAAACCCATTCAAATTAAGGCTTTCATTCTGCAAAGAATACTTGGATCACACCTTGACTCAAGCCAAACGTGCTTGATTTGAATGTAAACAGAAAAAAATAAACTTTTTTTTACTTCCAAGCTTAAATTAAAACCAGTCAATTCTTCTCACTTGAACTTTGTTATAAATATGAAAGATTTGTGACCTTTGTTAAAGTTGTGAAGAATGCACTAAGAGATTAATATATTGAATAATGCAACAAAGTAACATAGAGATTAAAATAGCAAATTTTGAATACAGAAAAACATTTGAAAAGTCAAAATTATCACTAAATTATCTGAGTTTAAAATAGTGTGAAAGGTCTAATGAGCATGCAGATGGGAGCAATTATTTTCCTGACAAACATGTAAACCTCATCAGGGACTTGGGGAGACACTAATGTTTTAATATGTTTCATTTAACTAAATGTTTTTAGAGTATTCTTGGGGAATAAAGCATATCTGTTCAGTACAAAGAACAAAATTCAGAGTAAAACAAAACAGTTAACACTCTTTGATAAAGTATCTTCCCAAAAGTTTAAAAAAGGAAAACAGAAGATGAAACTTAAGCCAATTCTGTGAAAAGCATACTGGTATATTTGAGAGTATGCATCACTCAGTACACCTTTTTCAACCAATGACACAATGCTAAAAAAAAAAAGTGGTTTGTTTTTGTACAGATTGAGAACTCAAGGTGAGACTGACCCATGTAACTTTGTGAGCTCTGTTTTCATAAAATGCTTTGTCACATCTCTGCCTTGCAATGGAAAACTGTTAGTCCCCACCATAGATTCTAGATAAAAGACTACATTCTTGCTGTAGTTTTACAACACATTCTAGCAGAAAACAAATATCACAATATTAAGTATTTAAATACTTCAAATCTGGTCTAGTGAATGGCTACCTTTTGAAGCTTTCCAATGAAGCATATGTATCCATTATAATTATATGTATATGAAATAAAGCTTCCCATTGAAGGAGTATACAATATATACAATTGTAATGTAAACATGTGAATTATTGATGATAATTTTGCTGAAGCTATTTTTTTTCAAATCCTATCTGTATGCCAAGAGTGACTAATCAAATGGAATAATGCTGAACTGTAATGGATTTGATAAACCTCAGCTCCAACAGCTTTTAACCCATATCAAAGCCATAAAAGCTTTTCAAAGTGGCCTAACTCAATTGGCAATCTTTCTTAGAAGAAAAGAGAATGAAGTTTAGCCCTAGGCAAAATGATGACTTCAGGAGAGTTACTCCAGACCAATACAGAGACACAGGCCAGAAAATAAAGTAATAAAGATCACTAATATCTAGGTAATTTTTAGTTACTTCAAGACTTATCAAATCTGGTCAACAGAAACATACCCAGAAAGTGAATAAAAGGCTCTCATTTTGAAAAGTATTATCTATAAGCATCAGACACCCACCACCACCCCCAGCTGCCAAAAGGCTACTTAGCATTGCATTACTCTGTCATTTGGTCATTGCTTACATAATTTTAGACACATTTAGTCAGGGATGGCTTTGCAGGAAAACAACTGCCTTACTTGTCCTCCCCAAAGGGTATTCAACTGGTGTTTCTGACACATTCATTCCATCAAAATAGATTTATACAATTAAAGCATGCCTTGACAGGTATTCCTGTGGCCCCTCTGTCTCCCTTTTTTTCCCTCCCCCTTAAAGAAACACAGCCACCAAATTTTCAGCCAGCCTCTTTAGACTCTTGCACTTGCTTCTCAACTTAGATAAGGAGATGCTGACATGCTAAATAATGTGTCTGTTTCATCAATTTTCTATCAAAAGTCATTCCTGAACTACAGTACCAACTTAGCTTCTAGCCAATTTAAATATATCACTTTTTCATCTCAAGTTTTGGATGGAAAATAAAGTTCAAAAACAAACTAAACATGTGATCAGCTTTGCTTCATAGGCAGTTTTGAGACTCCCCTATGAGATTCTCAGTACTGGCTTATGGTTTCACATGCACAGCCTGAACCTCCACTTGCAAACAAACGCTCATGGTAATTCCCAAAAGAAAAAAAAACCAAACCAAAAATCTTTACCCATACACACACTCATCACCCAAAAGAGATCTTTCCTGGCAAAAACTTCTATTGGCATGTTACTGCTTCCTTTCTCAAGCATTCTGTAAACAAACAGCAAGGTACTGAAGAGTCCTGGTGCGAGTGACTCCATAAAGGATGAAACTGCCATACTTATTCTTAGCAGAAGCATTTACATGATCTCCCTTTTTCACCTCTCCCTTTTTCAAGCAGTGATATATGGTCTTTCAGAATCTGTACTTTGGTCACCTGTGTGCATACTCAGATTCAGCTGTAGGACCTTTTTGATAGGGATAGTGGTTTTGAATCTGTATTCCACTGAATGCAGAACAACTCAAACAAGATTAGAGAAAGCTTCTTTCCAATTCCTTATGAAGATCACAGGTGACAATTAAACATGTATAAGTGAGTATCCTTCTGTATTTAAAACAAACCGGAAGACATTCCCACACTCTACAGTAACCAGCAAATTCCTCAAGCACTGGATCTTCAAGACTACACTATTCAAGTTTGCCATGTCAACCTTCCAAATAATCAAAGACCTAAAGTCCTTCCAAATACCCAGAAATTACAACTACAGATAATCTCAACCATATGTACATGGACTGACTAGAGGTCTTTGCCTTTCTTAAACACTCCTGCTCTCAAGACAACAGAACATAAGGTGTAGAACAGTAGTAGCAAAGTTTTATGCAGTTGAAGAATCAGTCCTTGTTCTCTAAAGAAGACTTATGTGAGTCTGTATTAGCCAAGTAATTTCTGGGACAAAAAAAAAGTAAATATAGTTTGAAATTTAATAAGTTAGGCTATGCTAACATTTTTACTTCACAAGGTTTACTCTTCTCTGCTACTGCTTCAGAGTTAACTGCAAAGCACATAAGTTGCTTAAAAAAAAAATAATCTTAAAATCAAGCAACTACTACCTTATTCTACCACTACCATATCTTCAGCAAGCTGAGGAAAACAGGAGTAGAACATGGCAAGTGTATTTCAGTTTCCTCAGCTACCTAAAAGCTTGAGCATTCCCAGGTTCAATACAAAAGGCCTTAGGCAGGAAAAAAACCAACTTAAAGGCAGTTTCATCTTTCTTTCTCTCTCTGGGACACTTTATGCAAGAAAAATTCTCTACAAAATCTAAAGTCTTTATAAAGTTGCAGTCCAGTCTAAATTGAAAATATGCTTTGCTGCAATTCGATTTGCTTTACAAGCACAAGACTTACTCTTTAAATCTGTGCAGGATTAGATATGATACATTATGCATTTCCATCCTATGCCTGCAGTACTCAAAAAAAGACCACTGTCTTCCTTGAGCCATATTAGTTTCTCATTAAATATCATTGTTATCCAAGTATTGAGCCTTTTCTCTATTCAAGGAATTGTGACTTAAGAAAGCAGACTAAAGGAGGGGGCTTTCTAGCATATGAAGGAGAATATACAGGGGATGGAGAGGAGGGGAGAAAATTGCATTGGAAATGTATCTGCCTCCTTAGGACAGAAGCACATAGTCCATTGGTGCTCAGCTAATGCTCATTCAAACCAGAGGAGGAGACAACTCTCTGCAGAGATGACTGCAGGCATGCCATGCTGTCAAATATTCCAGCCCAAAGGTGTCAAGAAAGATACCACAGATTACAGATTACACTCTCAAATGATACCTGGAAGAACAGGCCTCCCTTGTTGTTCCCCCATCTCCCAACCAGGTTTTAAAGTCAGTAACTCAGTTCTGAAGATGCTACAGTCCTTACTTCCAAGTTCCAAAGAAATCTTGGAGCAAGTTTGGAACATTAAACATTAAAAGTCTCCTTGGTTCTTCTATTTTTTCCTAAACAAGCAAGATGACACCAAAAGCAATCTCACCAGTCCCAGCCTGGATCTTTTATCTGTGGCACACTGCCCCTTTTGTAGCTCTCCCAGAAACCATTTTACACAACACTACACCAAATCTTTTATCCCAGTACTTACATAGCTAACACATACACCTTCCAACTGCATGAAATAAGATTTTCAAGCTTGCTTATTATACCTTTTTATTCTTGTAACCATGTTTTTGAGTCTTTCTCATGCTGGGAAATATTACTACATAACCATTAGACAATGGTATCAGCAGTGTCCCTCCAGCATTTTAAATGAGCATCAATGGTATCTATTTTATTTTGCATACCAAGATAAGTATTACAATAGAAAATTAATTTTTATCCCTTTAGTTTCCATAAGTCAGAGAGATACTATGTCAATTCATTGTGCTGCCATGCTCAGGATATCAGAAAGCAAAGCAGACAGAACACTAGAGAATATTCACAACTTAAATGCTACAAGGTTTTTTCTACAAGCAGATTCTTTAATTATAGCATAGTTTATTATCTTCAGTCTTCAAGAGCAGTAACAGTACAAAGGAGCCAGCAGCATAAAACAGAATTATTTAACAAGAGACCCTCTTTCCTTGGGAAAAGGCAAGGAATTGCTCACACACCCCTTTCCATCTTCAGTGTCCTTCTCAATAAAATCATAAATGGCCAAAGACATTTTAAATAGCCAAGACAACTTTTGTAACCTCACTGAAAACAAGTCTGAAATAAGAGAATATTCTCAGAAGGAGGAGCTTTGGAACATGTCCACAAAACAGCTCTGAATTAATTTCTCAAGCATCATCAAGAGTGCTGCTGTCACAGCAGAATAAAGTACACTGACTACAAATCCTACTTAAGAAGTCAGGTAAGCATTTGGGTCAATATTGTCATTCACAAGATATCATGCTGCTACAACTAGGCTACAAACATCATTTGTTACATGGTAATGTAATACCATATGTACTCAGGTATTAGCTAAAGCATGTTCATATAATTATTTGCTACTTCTAAATAAAGGAATAAGGAATTCCACCACACTACATTTAGACAAAGATGGAAGGTGCTAACACTCTTCATACGACAGAAAATCCTGGCAATTTTGTAGAGAGCAGAATACTGAAATCCAGTGGTTTTAGTCATTCAGAACCTCCATTTTACATGAATTTCCTAGCTCAAACATTGGTTTCCAATACAATACCCATACCTAACCTAGTTAGTAATTTACTTCTGACAGCTGAATCGCTCCATGCCAGTAATTTTATTCTTTCTAATTCAAACTTCTCAACTGTAAAATCATGGTAATGTTTCCACTATTCTCTAAAACTTATTTAAATTATGAATATTATACAGTAATAATTTCTTACTAGGTAATCAGAGAGGCTATTCTGAATTGTACTAAGCTTTTGCCAGCTTTTGAGAGCTGGAAGCACACATGCTATTCCTTTTCCTAACAGTGGTCAGACAGTTATCACCTTTGCCTGATCTCAGAAACATTAATTTGTATTTGTAGTCCTAATTCTACCTAGAATCACTGTTATGTTTCTAAAATAGGAACAGTTATCTAGTACAATTACTTAAAATTTCAACATTCAGCCAAAAAAAAGATATTGATACTTTTTCAACATTTATAGATAGCTAAGACCAAGCAGCATTCTCTCAGGACAGCAGATGTTGAAAACAGAAACAGCAACTGAGGTCACAAAATATATATACCAAATGTATTCTGTCTCTGCAAGATAATTATTACCATGTAAAAATATAGCTACAAGATTTAAGAATAGTCAAAAAATAGTGTTTTGGTTTTAAGTTTTCCTGATGCTGTGTAAGAATAATGAAGAACTTTCTAGAAGAGAATATTATTACTTCCACAGGCAAGAACTTAATTGCATCTAGGAAAATATAATTATCAGGGCAGCAATACAGAAACACATCTGATTTCACTCTATTAGCTCTGACATTGGAAAGCTGATTCGGATTTTCAGTAGTGGCTTATATGTCCTCTCAGAAGCAGCAGGTTTTCATCTTGTTTAACAGGAAAGACAGTTACTCTTGAAAGCCAGCCTGGCAAGCTGAAACACTTGATTCTAGATGTTTGGTCTAAACAGCAAAAATAGAATAATGAGAACAGATACATTTCCAATTGATATCTGATGTAAACTAAGGTGCTCTTTTTGTATGTCAGCTATCCTGAAACCCATCTTAGTATCTTTTTAAAGAATCTCCCCACCTCAAAGTAAGAAAAGGAGAACCTTGAGACTCTGGCATCAAATACAAGCCTGCTTGAAATGGAAATTGAATAGGCTTTAGCACTCGCCCAGCAGTGTGCAATCTGGCTGCACAACCACCTCAACCTCTTAAGGATCTTCCTATTCATATTACTCTACATTATATGTATGTACTAATTGGACAAAGCAACCAGCTACATCACCTTTTCTCTTAATAAAATGAAAGGACTTAAAGAGAAATTTCACCTTGTATATACTGTGTGATAGTGTATGTACAAATCACACACCTAAACACAGCTCTGCAGTTCAGAGCTGCTCATATGCATGGGATCAAGAGAGTTGAAAGCCGTGTTGTGCTTATCAGAAGCATCTCCTAGGACAATGCTAAGTTTCAGAACCACAAGCAAGTAATCAGACTTGAATTCTGCAGTAAATCCACAGTAATCCTGCTTTGTTTCCTGAACAAACACAGAGTTAGTTTAGGACCCATGTTCACGCGTTGTACTTCCATCAAACCCAAGTGTGCTGTGCAAGTCTCCTACTGAGCAAAATCTCCTTTTTTGAGTAGGCTGTCTGAAGAGACCCAACAGCTGGTAAGGTTTTTCAGATAGCAGTATTATCAGAAACACACTTTGGTATGAAGCCAAGTTTAAGAACTTCAAAAACAAGAGTCAAGGTTTTATCATCAGCTAAATCAATTAAGAATTTTAAAGTAAAAAATCTCTAGCCCCATATTTGTAAGAAACTGAATAACAGTTTGAAACAAAGCAGACACTGCTTTTAACTCTTGTTCAGTAAAGCACTTGAGTATTGACATATCCCATCTCATATCAATTAAGCAATAATGTGGTGCTTTCCTGACTTTGTAGTCAGTGTCACTGCAAAGTTAGTATTTAAACAATGTTAGTGTTTAATAAAAAGTGTTTACTTGGAAAAGAGTTTTCCTGTACCACAGAGGCACTGGAAAAGTAATATTCAGTTTCACACTTGCATTGGCATGGGTTGGAAATTGGAGTTTATCTTGTAAATAATTTAAACACAGCCTAGAAACAGACAGTTTTTAGTTAAAAATTTTCAAATTCCCTCCCTTCTTCAATTATTTTGGATTATGCAACAAATATATATCAAGATTTTGCTTTCATTCAGATGCAAAGATTAGTTCAAAGGACAAATACTTTGCACTAAAATCACAGTGCACAATTATTAAATTCCAGCTCAGTAGATCCTCATATTTGGATGCAGATGATTTATTTAGCTACCAGAAAATAGCTAAATAAATATTTCACAACCTGAACTACTCACAGAATACTGATATTTTCCCCAGGAAACCTAGGCAGTAATGTCTGGGAAATAAGGGGTTACATTTTCTGGGGTTTGAAGTAAGAGCTCTAAAAATCAATGTCACTTTAATTAAGCCTGAGTAAACTACATGACCACAGTTTTGTAGCTGTTGTGCCACAGGACTGAAACTCTGCTAACTAAAATCACAATTCAAACTATTACCTCACAAAGAAACAAAGAGTTTGTAACAATGTCTAAAGTCTACTAACAATTAGTAGCAACCAGATTGTGTTACTACCATATTCTTATTGGTCTCACTGGACCCTTTACCAGCATTTTTAATCACTTCAGTTTCTCACAGTCAACTAAATTCTCAATTTCAGTATAAGAAATTGCATTCCAGTTTACAGCATCCAAACACACTTAGAAGCTGAGCCCTTATGGTGGAAATGCTGTCACATAATTTACTTCAGTGTGTATAAATACATTATTTTGAAACAGGACAGCACCAATGAGAATTAAATTGAAAACAGTCCATTAAAAGTTCTCCACAATTCACTTCTGATTGTTGAAAGACCCTATAATCCTCTTCAGTGTACATCAGCAGAGGGTGTGTCAGCACTGTACCTCACTGCATTTGTAACAGCTTTACTGAGAGCTGTATCAGTTGCCTTTCTTCCAAGGTACTACTCCACTACAAACCACAGCCTTCTCACATCAGTAAGTTTAAATCAAATAGCTGGGGAAAGTATTTGTATTATGACACTTTAGCTCAATATTGAATTACAATTTGATTTCAACTAGCTAAAAATTAAATACAGAACTCATTTGTATCACAGTAACAACTCTTGGGGAAAATAATCCCCAAACCCAAGCATAAGTAGAATAAACTGAATCCAACTCATCAAGTTTGGTAAAACTCTAATAGGAATTATATAACCTATGCCACTTAAACATTAAAAAGACAGCACATGTAAATATTAAAATATTAATTCCACTTTACATTCCTCGCCCTTCTACACAGCTGCCTGTGATATCTGAATCAAATGGCTTCATAACCACAGCACAGACTGCTAAATTGTCTTTAAAAAGAGTAACTGCACGAACAACTGGCAGAAAACCACTATTTGCAAGACAACAGCTGAACAGCTGTTATAAGGATGCCTAAGGATAGATACAGCCCACAGGTTAGCGCTTGGAATACAGACAGCAGTGTGAAATGTTTAGATAGGCAGCACAGAGACCCATATAAACCACACCTTATCCCCTTAGTCACATGAAACATCCGTTTCTAATCCTAGCTGAGCAAAGCTTTATGGTTTTAGCAGTAGGTATTGTAAGCTGAACTAGTAGTATTAGTGCTCCAGTCTCTTTTGCTACCTGTAGCTCAACAGGCAGAGCAGGCACAGCAGCAGCTAAAGCAAGACAAGATTTCTGCCTCCACCTCCCTTCAGAAACCCCTTAGAAAAATATTTGTTTGACAGTGACATACTGCTCTACAAGGTTCATTTTACATTGCTGAAATACTGATGGATGTTTCTTTAGCACTGTTGGTCCCTCTCTAAAATTATTCAACATGCTTTCATTAACTTCAAACAACAGCTGTATTGGTAACTTGCAACAAACAAAAGGCAATTTTCTTTTTCTCCCTTTCAAAATCCTGTTTTCCTGAAAGGGAAACAAATATAAGTCAGAACAACAATTCCCTTCTCTCAAAAGTATAGGGTAACAAGCAAGTTAATATTGCAAATTTTCTCTAAGTTACATGAATCCTGCTGAAGTTAAATGCCAATTGCATTATGTGAATGCAAAATTCAGTAGAGTGTAAAACTCTGATAAACATTTTGTTATCTGGCTATAACAGAATGCTTTAAACATTCAAGAAGACCCTTAAAAAAAAAAAACCAACCACACAAAACCCTGTATCACATACTAACAACAGCTAATACAATCCCTTTCCTTTCCGCTCTCATTTCATTTCATGTTCTTTGCTCTGCTCAGGGCCACAGATACTGAAGAAAAGTTACCTACGATAACTCTTCTATTCCCCACACAGTCAGCTGAGCTACACAGAGTGAAGAGAACACATACTATAGATAGACAATACTTAAGAAATTCTACAAGTACTGTAAGATTTCACTACTTAACCCTCATGGGCTTCGCCTTCACCATTCTCTTGAAAGTTTAAGTTAAACAAGACAGATTAATAAGGCCTGATCTGTTTGTTGACCTCCCTGCTAGGAAGGTACATAAGGAAAAATTCCAAGACACGTCAAACAACTGATGCCTTACCCTCTCCTTTCAGCAAGCAGACAGAGAAAGCTGGCAGTCAGCAGCACATATAGCTTAAATACTTGAAACTGTAAGTGACCACGTGGCTTCTAGCTTCTTCCAGGACTATCTCACAGGTATAGTTTTAAATGACCACACTAGAGGCCAATTCAAATATGGTTTACTTTATCAGCCTAATTAATTATGTTCTTAATACAAAATCAAGCTTTAGGGAAGTCCACATTAATCAATCCTACAGAACTTGTCAACTGCAGTATTTACTACGGACAAATTCTGATCCAAAGTCAGGAAGCTGCCTCAGTTTCACCACTGAGCAGACGGGTACAAAGTCAGCTTGACGCCACTCGAGCAACTCAGCCACGGCACAACGAGAGGCCTGCCACGCAAGGGGCTGCTACAAGATCACTGACTTGCTAGAATGAGAAACGCATTAGCCAGACAGGAGAGAGAAAGACAACAGATAGGACAGTTTATGTTCGACACGCAGAACTGTCAGGCCTCAACTCTGAGTTTAACTCTTCTCTCCGTCCCGGAGAGGCGGGGACGTGGCGCCCGCCTGCCCCTTGCTCGAGGGCAGGTGTCGCCTCCACGCCCGGGGCCGAAGGGTGGCAGCTGCCCCCCGCCAGGCGAGCCCGGGGCGGAGGAAAGCGGCCCCAGGCGACCTGTAGCGCCCGGGTCACCCGAGGACACGCGCGGATATCGGTTACGCAAACCGCAGAGCGGTTTTGCCGAGCCCCACCCGCGTACCCCGGGGCGGCCACAGACCCCGCTCGGCACCCCGCGCCCGGTCCCTGCCGGCCCGGCCCGCCGCGGGGCCACGGCAGGTGAGCGGCCCCATGCCGGGCGCCGCCGAAGGAAAGGGCGGACGCCGCGCAAGCTCACCGAGCCGCCGGACGAGCGGCACCGGGCACCTCGCGGGACGGCAGCGCCCTCCCGCTCCGCCGGCGGAGGGGCAACCCCGGGAAAAGCGGGGACGGCGAGAGCCGCCCGCAGGAAAGCCCCGCTCCGAGCCGCTCCCTCTCCTTCCGCCCGCGCCTCCCTCGCAGCCGGGGCCGCGGGGCACCTGTCAGCGGCAGCCGCCCCTCCCTTACCTGCCGCCACCGCCCCCCGGCCCGCCCGCGCAGCGGCGCTGGGTCCGCGCGCTCCGTCCGCGCGGCAGCCGGCGGCGCAGCGCGAGGCACCGGCTCCAACCGGCGCGTCTGGGGCGGGCCCGCCCGCCGCCGGTGTCACGTTACCGCCCGCGCAGCCAATGGGGCGCGGCCGGCGGCGCCGCTGACGGGCCGGGGGCGGGGGAGTGCGGCGGACAAAAGCGCCGCGCCCGGCCCTAGCCCGGCCCTGCCGCTCACCTGCGGAGCTCTCTGACCGCCCCTCCCGGCAGCGCGGGTAGCTACCGACACCGTGCCCGTCCGCCTCACGGACCCTCGGTGCGGCGCCGCGGCCGTGCCGGCCCGCAGGCAGCAACCCCCGCCCCGCTCGGTGCCGGCACTTAAATAACCCGAGCCGTTGGAGGAGGTGGAGGAAGTGAGAAAGGCTTTATCGCCGGCCGTTATAAAATAAAAATAGGGAAGGTGACACTTGCGAAAGGCAATTCAATCCCACCAGAGGCTTCGGCTGGGTGGAGGTGTAGGTCCCGGAGCGGCCCCGAGCCCGCTGGGGCGAGCGGAAGGAGCGGTACCGGGGATGCTGCGGAGCTGCGGCACCGGGCGGTACATTGCCAATGAGCTCCCACCCCGCTGCGGCCCGGCCGCCGCACCGCCGCTGCGAGTGTCCTGCAGCACCGCGGCTCCCGTTCCGGGGCCAGGAGCACCCGACACCCTTGCTGACGGGAACAGCCAAAAGTCTGTGCGGCAGAACTCTTCTATGGCTCTTCAGTTCCACTGAAAACCCGATAGCGATATAATAACGTTTACAAATACACGGAGTGTTTTAAAACAACTCAATCATACATTAATTTGACTTTCCTACTTCACCTCCTCTTTCTCCAGTGGACAGTGCGGCTCCGTCCCCCAGATGTCTGAAGTGGCCGGTTCTGCTGGGTAAACGCATGAAAGCCTGAAGGAAAATTTTGATTCCCACCTAGATTTCTGCAAAGAACTGGGACAAATGGGCTCTGTCTCCCTCCTCTTAGTCGTGCAAACAGCTCAATCTATTAAAGTAATTGTCCTGACATATTTTCATTATTAGTAATTCCACTGCAAGGACCTAACTACAGTCTAAACTCTACTTACAGTATAATTATACTCCTTACATTCACCCTGCTATGGCAATGTTTATTGTTTGCCCAGTCATTGCTGTCGTGGGAAAAGGGACTATTTTCAAAATATTGCTTTTCCTCCATAAAACACAAAAATCCTTTTCTTCACAGTTGTATAAAACTGCCTTCATTTTAAACAGTGCAGACACTAAATGTTGCAAAAGTTAACAATTTTCAAATTGTATTCACCACACATTTAGCAATTAGTATTAGTTTCAACTTAAAAGAGAGATTAAAATCTAACATACTTTTGTGGAAGCACAAGCATTGCACTGGATCCAAAAGTGAAACTGATTAAAACAAAAGGGAATGTCACTTTTAAATTCAAACGCGAAGAAATACCAATGCAAAAGTGTGTTGGAAAAAAAAAAAAAAAAAGAAGACCGTTTGCGTTCCTAGTTTGCAGACGCCGCCCTGGTAGCCTAGTAGAGAATGTATTTGTTTTAGGCTGATAGTTTCTACTTAGGGTGATGTACGTTGATAGTAATCTAACCTCAGAGAAGCCACTATTGTCACCACAAGGATGTCAACATCGTGGCATTGTCTACAGTTACCGCTCCAAGAGTCGTTGGTGAGGTTTGGTAAACAGCAGAGAGCAGGCCAGCCTCTTCCCTGGAGACCAATTCCCTTTTGTCTCATGAACTGCAGCCTCCTTAGCTGGCTGTATCGTCGAGACAAATTTTCTGCTCTATTAGGGTTTCCCTGAGGAATTATTTAATGCATTTTACTGGGACTATTTCCCCTGTCTGTGAACAAAATAAATAAAAGTACATCTCACTTTATAATCTTGCTTTCTACTAGCTCAGAAATGAAAAGTCTGTCTACAGGATCTGCCACGTTTTCTTTTTGTCAGCAATATGCTAGGAAGACAAATTAATGTTTGACTAAGTTATAAAACCAAGAACTATTTGTGCTAAAAATCAAAGTACTGAATTAAGTGAGAACACGGAAGCTAAGGTTCATAAGGATCGTGATCGCTTGAGCAGAAGATTGCAACACAATTATCTAGGTTCAGTTCTTTACTCTGCTACTGAGTAGCTCCTGGGGCAGTGCAAAGGGGGGGACTCAACCTGTCAGTCACACCCCAGCAACCTCCGAGCAATGGTACCTGAGCGAAGGAAATATTTTGCTGACTTCTGACTCAAAACCAACACTGTTTTAGCAGTGCAGCTCCTGACTCTATACCTAGCAGATCAAACTAATCTTTAAAGTTAGCTTAGTGACAATTATTTCAGGATTAATTTCTTCCAGTCTTTTTCAAGCAACATTATCTGGAAAACGTTCCTCAAGCTCCAACACCCTTTCTATCTGTTTGTGACAGCCATTTATAAGATACTGAAAAACAACAGCTTGACAATACAGTGAAAGCTGAGCTTCATTTCACACATCATGCCATCCCCTGATCTTTTTTAACTTGATATTTAGATGTCACAAACACAACTTTGAATATATATATATATAAACAACTATTTCAAATTTTATGCTCAGTGTGACTTTTGGGTACCCAGAGCATCTGCTTCAACCCCTTCACTTGTACAAGTTTGGGAAATCTCATGCAGTAAGAAAGGGAAAGTTATACAGCAAAATGCTATATACTTAAAAGGATAATACAGTCAAAATTTCAGTTTAAAATATTTTCTATTGGAAATTCTTTTTAATATCAGAGTGATGATATTACACTTGTCTTTTAACACTCTAGCAGTGCTTGGAGTTGTGGGAGCAGCAGCATCTTGATCAGCAATCATGCTGGCAGCAGTATCTGAAGCTGAACCAGTTCTGTAAATAAACCACCCTATGACAACTTGTCTTGTGATCACCAAGTGTGATCACTCAAGATCCTGTCTTTTGATATGAAAGGCTACAGCTTCATAGTTAGGTGAAGCATGAACAAGCAGATCACAACTCTTTAACCCCTAAAATTTCATACTACTATTTCTTCTCCTAAAGAGAATAAAAAACCATGTAAGACTCATAATTATCCATATAATTGAAATTCAGTCCCTGGCACACGCTGATTATTATCTCACTTGCTCTCTCTGGCATTTGCTAAAGCTTCTTTGTCTTCTACTGACAATTTGTAAATCACATGATCCATACGCTCCAGATCATTGATTTCCTGGTGCAATAACGTGGCTCTCAGTGACCGACAAAGGCTTTCCCTGCAGGGGCGGGTATTTTAGAACAACACTTCCCTCTGCTGGATCTGTGGGCAGTCACAGCTCTGCCTTCCTGCAGGGACCTGCACACAGCCTCTGCCTCTCGCTCCGACAAGACCCCTACTCCTCTCAGACTGGGTGGGACAGTACGAAACTAGCAAAGTTCTTACTCATTCATCGGATGAATAGGATAATCATAAAAGTTTAATCCAGGATCATTTGGACAGAAATATCAGTTTACTTTCCACTCAAGACAGGAGTATCTGAAAGCCATAAATAATGTGAAAATTGGGAGTCTCAATGTTTGGCACTTCATATTCACTCCAAAATCTTGACAGCTTTGTGCCAGATGAAATTAGAACAATATTTAAAAACACCTTTTGCCCAGATCAGCAGGCATTTATTTATAGAGTGTAAACATATAGGGCCTCACAGAAAAAAAAAAATTAAAGAAGAATTGCCTCCACCTCTTGTGACTCTAATGAAAACTATGATGCTATAGTGAATTTTAAATGAGTGCTACACATCCTACCTGGCTATCTGTTCCAATCTGCTAGCAACAACCAGAGTATGGCATTTTACAGGGGGATGGATGGAAACTACAATATTCAGATACAGCTGTCTTGCCTTCAAATCATACAGTGTTTGGAATATTGTCCTCCGTTGAGAGTGAGTGTTAAGAGGAAGGGGAGAGAGAACTGCAGAGATACATGAATAAGACTGTGCTTAATTCTTGCCCTTCACAAGGACAGGAACTGGTCTCAGTGCAGTACTACACGTACTCCTAACTCATTTGTAAGAACACCACTGAAAAACATAATTAAGCATTTTGCTGAACAAAGATTCTGTTCACATACTCTGCTGAATGAAGGCTTTTGGTGGACTTCAAAACACAGGAAGAAGATGAATAAGCTGAAGATATAAGAATGGGAGTAGAAAATACAGATATAATTCTAAACCAATATTCCCCATCAGGAAAATTTAATTTGAAAAGGCAGGCAGAGAGACAGAGACTTTTTCTGTTTCACAGAAAAACTGTCAAAAGATTGGATTGAGGTGGTACTCAATGTTGAAAGGTAGAAGAGGTAAGAGTGCTGAAAGCCATACTGAGGTTAAATGGAATGAACCACCACTAGAAAACAGGAAACAGCAAGGTGGTTCTTGATCTGCACTCAAAGCATAGCCTCTGCTAAGCACACAGAAGGTCTAGTTAGAAAATATCATATGAGAAATATTTTGCATGAAAGACAAAAGGTATTCAAATAGTTTGCAGAGGAAAAAAAAGGCTTAAGTAAAGTAACCAGAATGTCAGGATTAAGGAGACATCCTGAGTAACAACAACAGGGAAAGGAAATAAAACCCAAAACCCAACAGCATAAGGTAGCATAAGCAATGCTTTTCTGAGCAGGATGTTTTCAACTCCTTGCCTTGTTTTTTAATGTTGAAGAATAGGATTCTCTGTGTCATGTATTGCATTCTTGCCTCCTGGTGATCCTCGCATCTTGTTGATTAATTGTAAAGCCTCTGAGACTTTCCAAGAAACTTCTAAGGTGGACTCCAAGTAGGCAGCATGAGTATTTGTCTTCCAAGACCTTTCAACACAAAAGAAATGTTTGTTGGCTCTAGTAGCCCTACAGGCATTTTCAGCTCACAGTTGACACTTAATATTGCATTACTAATAATTGCTGTGTGTCTGCTAGAACGCCACTAACAAATAATAATAAAAAAATAATTAGTGCTTTGGGATTCTAATACCATTCACTCCTATTGTTCACAGAAGCTTTGACTCCACCATACAATTCTAGTATTGCAAGTACAAGTAATAAAAAAGCAATTAAGAATCCAGCACTTGAAACAGTACATCACATAATTTTCTGCAGAAAACACAGGAAATACACTTCAGTGTATTCTTATGCAGATCCTGGTTTGTCTCAACTGTCCTAGGCCTTTCTTTCACTCATACTATCTAACATTCTACATTTCACTCACCTTGCAGAGGGGTGAAAGAATTTTACACCTAGTAAATATTTTATTAATGCCAGCTTCTGTTTGCTCAGCACTCTTGCAAAGCCTTCAATTTCTTGAATTCAGCACTTGTCTGAGGACAACTTTATGTTTGCTAGAAATCAGGAGTCCTCCAGTAGGGAATTCCTTATTTTGTTGTTTTATGTCATCAGTGCTGCTTTTATGTCTCTTGAGCCTCAGACATGCAGCCCTGATTTCAACCAGGACAGCCCAAGAGGATCACTCCCTTCAAATTTTCTCCTGTTGCTGATTATAATCCCCAGCTAATTTTTCACCAGAAGGTGCTGCCCCCTCAGAACTGCAGCCTGGTTTATGTGTGATGTTGATCTCCTCTTTGAGGCTACCCAAACTAACCAGTTTAACACTTTTGGTTAAAGGGTTTCTCTCTGCATCATTTTGAAACACACAAATTGGGATCAACCAGTATAAGCTCTTTCCCATTTAACTTGCCCTTATGTCCTAGGTTGCAATATAGATGTAGTTAAGTATTCTATTACCACCAGTTGTGGGCCGTTAGCTGCTATCACCTGCTAATGACCCACTCCGGATGACAGGCAATGGGCCATCAGGGACCCACCGTGTGACTCATGGACTTATCTCATCCCATTGTGAGATGCTCTGCCCAGGAGGGAGGAACCAGGTGTTCCCACCTGGATATAACCTGGCCTTGGAACTGCCTGAGCTAGCCCTGTCTACTGGGTTCCCAGAGGACCAGAGCTACTACGGGACCTTCAGCTGGAGACTAGACCTTCACAGGATCACCGCTTCAACTGGACTACTTCAGTTGGACTGCTACCACCACCCTAACAGGGTGTTAGGTTGTATCTGACTTTGTCAGTGCTTTTCCTTGTATTATTTCACTTATTTTTAATTTCAATCTTGACTTGTGATCTCCCACTGGTTTGTTTTCAAACCAATACATATTTTGGCGCCCAATGTGGGGCTCGACCTGGGGAAACTCAGAAATCCTATCACCACGATGCTCAGCTTATCTACATGGGTGCTTTATCTCGCTCTCTATATCTTTCCTCAAATGGGAAACTATCTGCCCGTCGTATTGCTCTTGTTACGATCAGGGCATGGCATGAAAATTGCTCTATTGGTTTATTATGCCTATTGCATAGTAACCTGTGAGGCGATGAACACCATTCGGTATATTTACTCAACTTTGTCTGCCTGGCCTAACCTGAGCTGCTCCATCTGGGACCTCCTCAGCAATCGCACCCACCCTCTGGGGCTAGGAGGAGAGAGCGGTTTCTTCCAGCATTTCAGGCCAGGCACAGCCATCTTTGACAATATTGAGTTCTCTCTGGATGCTAAGGATGGCATAATCTTCCTGTTAGTTCTGTTTTCTTTCTTCTCTGCGACCAGCACAGTGTACCTCATGCTGAGAAACAGAACAATACTTGGTATTGTACAGCGTCTTCTCGAAGAGGAGGAGAAAAGAAACAAGTCAGCAGGCAAGAGGAAAAGAACCAAAGGAGCAGTCAATGTCTCAACACAGACCATTGCCGAATCAGAACAGCCAAAGCCAGTAGCGGTTGCCCCCGTCCAGAAAAAGAAATCCAAGAGCAAGTCAGTCCGCACAGCGACTGATGAGGATGCGGCAGGACCATCTCACCAAGCAGAAGAGACAGAGCCAGAGATCATCATTCGCTCTCTATCCCTGGGGGAGCTGCGTGACCTACGGAGGGAATTCACCCGGCAGGCGAATGAGTCCATCTTGACCTGGCTGCTCCGTATCTGGGACGCCGCAGCTAATGACACTATTCTGGATGGAAGTGAGCCAGACAACTGGGATCCCTGTCTCAGGATGTGGTCATTGACCAAGGGATTGGGAAAACCCAGGAAACTCTCAGCCTCTGGCGGCAATTGCTGCTGAGTGTACGGGACAGATACCTGTGCAAAGAAGACCTCCAGATGCACCAAAGGAAATGGAACACAATAGAACAAGGTATCCGATGCCTGAGGGAATTGGCCGTGCTAGAGATCATTTTCTCAGACAACGAGAGATTCCCCAAGAGCCCAGATAATGTCCGGTGCACTTCATAAATGTGGCTAAGATTCGCGCGGCTCGGACCGGAGATATACTCTCGTTACCTGGCAACATTGCAGTGGAGGGAAGGCGAAGACCAGGTGGGCGAGTTAGCAAACAAACTGAGAATTTATGAGGACACTGTCACCGCCCCACTACGCACCCAGGTCTCATCGGTAGAAACAAACCTGGCCGAGCAAGTCCAGAGATTGATTGAAGAGAGCCATCAGAAACTAAGGAAAGAGCTCACAGAAAGATTTTTCCATGCCACACCAAAACCAACCCGAGTCTCTGCCATCAGGAGCAGACGTACTCCAGTCAGGGAAAGAAAACAAACTCCACGTCGTGACCTCTGGTTTTTCCTTCAAGAGCATGGGGAAGACATGAGGAAGTGGGATAGGAAACCCACCTCCACCTTAGCAGCCCGGGTACGTGAATTGAAAACAGAAACATCCACCTCAAGAAGCTCATCTAGGTATAACACTGCCCCAGTCTCTTGTGGACAGAACCCCCGACAGAATGGAAATGATAATATGACTGATCCTCTTGAAGGAACCTCAGGAACACATTTACAGAAGAACATCGTGCACCAAAAACAGGATTAGAGGAGCCCTGCCTCTAGCCAGGTAGAGGAAAGGGATAATCGGATCTATTGGACTGTGTGGATCCGATGGCCTGGCACGGCTGACCCACAAAGATACACGGCTTTGGTTGACACCGGCGCTCAGTGCACCCTGATGCCATCCAGGTATGTGGGGACCGAATCCATTTCTATTTCTGGGGTGACAGGAGGATCCCAGCAGCTGACTGTACTGGAAGCTGAAGTGAGTTGAACTGGGAATGAGTGGCAGAAACACCCCATTGTGACTGGTCCAGACGCCCCATGCATCCTCGGCATAGATTATCTCAGGAGTGGATATTTCAAGGACCCAAAGGGACATCGCTGGGCTTTTGGGATAGCAGCCGTAGAGACAGAAGACATAAGACAACTGAATAGCCTGCCTGGTCTCTCAGATAACCCGTCTGCTGTAGGACTACTGAGAATTGAAGAACAGCGGGTACCAATTTCTACAGCAACAGTGCATCGCCGGCAATACCGCACTGACAGAGACTCTGTGGCCCCCATCCATAAGATGATTCGGGAACTGGAGAGCCAAGGGGTGGTCAGCAAGGCTCACTCACCCTTTAACAGCCCTATATGGCCGGTGCGTAAGTCCAGTGAAGAATGGAGACTGACAGTGGATTACCGTGGCCTGAATGAAGTCACACCACCACTGAGTGCTGCTGTACCAGACATGTTGGAACTTCAGTACGAGCTGGAATCCAAGGCAGCAAAGTGGTATGCGACCATTGATATTGCCAATGCCTTTTTCTCCATTCCTCTGGCAGCAGAGTGCAGGCCTCAGTTTGCTTTCACCTGGAGAGGTGTGCAGTACACGTGGAACCGACTGCCCCAGGGGTGGAAGCACAGTCCTACCATCTGCCATGGACTGATCCAGGCTGCACTGGAAAAGGGTGAGGCTCCAGAACATCTGCAGTATATTGATGACATCATTGTGTGGGGGGACACAGCAACGGAAGTATTTGGGAAAGGAGAGAAAATCATCAGAATTCTCCTGGAAGCCGGTTTTGCCATCAAGAAGAGTAAAGTCAAGGGACTGTCAGAGACTGAAATAGTTCATGCCTCAAACATTGATATAAAGTTTTGCTCATTATAACAAAAAGTGTATAAAAAAGCTACAATCAAAGAAGCCTCCCTGAAGATACCTGACTGGGACTTTGGACTGAGTCAAACTGCTGAGATTAGATAAAGGGAAACCTATTGTTCAATCATCTCAAGCTGAGGGAAAGACATGCATACACAAAAGCCAAAGCCACCAGCTGTGCTGAGAATCATCCCTGGCTGAGTTTGGGGTGGGGGCAGAGCACAGCTCACAGAAGCTAGGTTTGCACAGACTGGTCCAGCTGTGGAACCCCCAACCCCACAGGCCACATCCATGGGACTTTCACGTAAGAGGCAGCTGAGGGGGAGTCACAATCCATCACAGACCCCCCAGAGTGCTAGGCCTGGCACCACAGGAGTACACGTGATGCAAGCAGAGTCTGCAGCTAGAGGCTGCCCCCTCCCCCGGGGGGACATGCCTGGACATAGCCCCTGGTCTGAGTGTATATTAACCCATGGCATTCTGTGCTTTTCGGGGGGACCACCACCACCGAGAAGACCGGCTGGAGAGGATCAACGCAACATCGTTGGGATCCACGGATGGTGATATTTTCTCTTTCCCTCTTTCTGTCCCCCCCACCTCTTTTCTTACTTCTCTTTTTCTCTCTTTTCTTCTCTCTCTCTCTCTTATTTTCTATCAAATAAAACTCATACTATTGATTGGCATATGGTCTCGTTTGTACCTTAATTCGGGCAGAGATATTTCCAAAGAACCTTAATAATTAGATCATAACATTTTATTGGCGTAGTCGGCAGGATAACATTCTCTAACCCGAAATGCCTTTCACAATACTATTGTCTTCTCTCATCAAATAATTTCACGTTCTTCCTTTTATACTATTTAATTATTAATTATTATAATAATTATACTTTATCATAATTAATTATACTATACTATGTTAGTATACTATATACTAACAAATATAAACACTACCTTTTTTTTTTAAAGGGTGGTAAGAGTTGTTATAACTCCATCCATAACAATTCTCTTATACCAACTTTCTTTGACGGGTTGTGCATATTCTAGTTTGTTTAAACACTTAGAAATTTGACTGCAATTTTCTCTGAGTACATTGTGAAAATTATAGTGTCATCTCTGGGGGCCAGAAGTTATAGTAAACTGATATGGGGGTTCTAGTTCCCTTTAGTGTCTTTTGTTGTGCGAGTCCAGAATTGGCAGGTTTCAGTCCTGAAGCCAATTCTGCTGCTTGTGTCTAGTGGGGAGGCCTTCCTGTCTGTAGTTTGTAGTAAAAGCCTCACCTTGGTGTTTTGTGCGGAGCTAGCGAAGCTCCTGTTCGTGGTGTTGTGCGGAGCCTAAAAACTCCTGTTTGGAGGGGACCCACGCCCCTACTTTGTGCGGAGTTGTGAAGCTCCTGTTCGTGGTGTTGTGCGGAGCCTAAAAACTCCTGTTTGGAGGGGACCCACGCCCCTACTTTGTGTTTTTTGTGTGTGTGTGTATTTTGTTGTAAAAAGCCAGAATTGACAGGTTTCACTCCTGAAGTCACTTCTGCAACTCTTGTCTTTTAGGGAACACCCCCCACCACCCTCCCCCCCCAGTCTGTGGTTTGTGTGGAAAACTAGAATTGGTTCTAACCCTGAAGCCCATTATAAAGCTGCTGCCTTGTAAAGATAGTATTGTCCCTGTACAAGCTTACGTATTTTTCATGCAACTTCCCCTGTTGGGAGGCTGTAGAAAAAGTTTAGGGGAAAATTCCTATCCCAAGCAACCAATAAAAAAATAATATTGTATTGTCTTTCTTTAGTTAATTTGTTACTTGCCTGTCTACCCTAGCTTAGACTTAGTGCAAGAAAAAGTGGAATAAACAGCAATTGGTTACTAAAAATATGCTTGGTTACTAAAAAGGTGATTAATTCTTCAAAATGTTTTAAACAATGGCATTGTTTGTCACTAAATTTAATAATGTCCAAAAAAAGTATTGCCGGGGAAGCTTGTTTCTTTTCTTTTCCAGGAATGTCAAACACTCTTGCATTGAAGATAAGGAAAACGAGTTTGAGAGCAGAGAATCTGCAAACAGCAAAATCATGCCTAAATGTGATGACCTTTTCTTCATGTAAACTCTGTCGCTTAGTGTTAGCAACAAGAAGTTTTGTTTCCTTCTAATAATTGGCCTGGTGGGCCACATTTTCACTTTTCTTTTATAAGAACCTACCAACACATGAAATGATGCTGCATGAGAGTCAGTGAAAATTTAAAATGTCACCACAATTGCTTGCATTGTCAGTTTATTAACATTTGTAATTTATTTGTGTTGTCATTGCAAGTAACTTGCTAGAAGATCAAATATTAGTTAAAATATTTTATATATTCTTATGTTTGATTTTTATCTAACTTATTTTGTCTTTTTACTGAAAAATAATGTGGCAAAAGTTGTTATAGATGCATAATTTGTCTCAACCAATTTAATCCTGAGAGTTGGTATAAGAATTTATACAAAATGCACTAATCATCTCGGTTCTGCCTTAGAAAAATTTAAAATTATTATAATTTGGCTAAATTTTTCAAATTTACTAAGTAGTGAATTAAAAAATCTTAACAAAACACAAACGTTATATGGAATGACGTAAATAAAATACAGAAAAGCCTTCTACCAGCTCTCAAACCAATGGCTGTTAAATCTCCTGCCATATATCCTAAGAGAGTATTTTAACTCTGCCTCAAAAATTCATGAGAAAAAACTAGTTAAAATAATACAACTGAATTTAAAAAGGAATCAATTTCATTTTTTAATTACACTGATTGTAAAGCTATAATTTCTAATTTGTTTCAAGGCTAAATTACAACAGTGCTATAATCTGAATCTTAAAAAACAGAGCATAGCCCTCATGTAAAGATAAGATTACTTAACAATAATTTTTATAAAATCTTTTGTATGTTAATTTTGTATCATAAAAGTAATTTTCATGATGTATAGAATTATCCAGCGAAAAAGAAATATTACCTATAAAATTCTACCAATTATATGTAAATGTAGTTGAGAAAGAAACATACATCCCTGCTAAATCCATCCACATTTATACCAAAACAAAAAAAAATGAAAACCAGCTGTATAATTCTATAACCAATTTCCAAACATATTAAGCTAACATCTAAGAGATACAATATAAAAATACCCCTCACACCCACCACCCATTTAAAAACACTAATTCCTGAAGTCGCGGGGTGGAGGTACTGACTAATGAAAATTAAATTGATGATTACAATTAAATTTATGCTTTGAACTATTATACCTATTAGTATAATTGCTCATGTTATTGCTTCTACTATTTCTATCTTTTCTCCCATTATCTTTTTTTTCCATCACCTCCGTGGACAACCCATAGACTAAAGAAGATTGCTAAAAAAGAGACATTTATTACAATGTTTGAGTCACGGGGTGGCTGTCAGAGACTGAAATAGTTCATGCCTCAAACATTGATATAAAGTTTTGCTCATTATAACAAAAAGTGTATAAAAAAGCTACAATCAAAGAAGCCTCCCTGAAGATACCTGACTGGGACTTTGGACTGAGTCAAACTGCTGAGATTAGATAAAGGGAAACCTATTGTTCAATCATCTCAAGCTGAGGGAAAGACATGCATACACAAAAGCCAAAGCCACCAGCTGTGCTGAGAATCATCCCTGGCTGAGTTTGGGGTGGGGGCAGAGCACAGCTCACAGAAGCTAGGTTTGCACAGACTGGTCCAGCTGTGGAACCCCCAACCCCACAGGCCACATCCATGGGACTTTCACGTAAGAGGCAGCTGAGGGGGAGTCACAATCCATCACAGACCCCCCAGAGTGCTAGGCCTGGCACCACAGGAGTACACGTGATGCAAGCAGAGTCTGCAGCTAGAGGCTGCCCCCTCCCCCGGGGGGACATGCCTGGACATAGCCCCTGGTCTGAGTGTATATTAACCCATGGCATTCTGTGCTTTTCGGGGGGACCACCACCACCGAGAAGACCGGCTGGAGAGGATCAACGCAACATCGTTGGGATCCACGGATGGTGATATTTTCTCTTTCCCTCTTTCTGTCCCCCCCACCTCTTTTCTTACTTCTCTTTTTCTCTCTTTTCTTCTCTCTCTCTCTCTTATTTTCTATCAAATAAAACTCATACTATTGATTGGCATATGGTCTCGTTTGTACCTTAATTCGGGCAGAGATATTTCCAAAGAACCTTAATAATTAGATCATAACAGGGACCTGCCCGAGAGATCCAGTTCCTGGGAGTAAAGTGGCAAGACGGACGGCGTCAGATTCCTTCTGAGGTCATCAATAAGATCATCGCGATGTCTCCACCAACAAACAAGAAGGAGACGCAAGCTTTCCTAGGCGCCATAGGTTTTTGGAGAATGCACATCCCTGAGTACAGCCAGATCGTGAGTCCTCTCTACCTCATAACCCGCAAGAAGAACGATTTCCACTGGGGCCCTGAACAGCAGCAAGCCTTCACCCAGATCAAACAGGAGATCGCTCATGCGGTAGCCCTGGGACCAGTCAGGACAGGACCAGAGGTAAAGAATGTGCTTTACTCTGCAGCCGGGAGCCATGGTCTGTCCTGGAGCCTTTGGCAGAAGGTGCCTGGCGAGACCCGAGGTCGACCACTGGGATTCTGGAGTCGAAGTTACAGAGGGTCTGAAGTCAACTACACTCCCACCGAGAAAGAAATCTTGGCAGCTTACGAAGGAGTCCAAGCCGCCTCAGAGGTGATCGGCACAGAAACACAACTTCTCCTTGCACCCCGACTGCCAGTGCTGGGGTGGATGTTCAAGGGAAGGGTTCCCTCTACTCACCATGCCACTGATGCCACGTGGAGCAAATGGATTGCCCTCATCACACAGTGCGCCCGTATTGGAAACCCAAATCGCCCTGGGATTCTGGAAATCATAACAAACTGGCCTGAAGGTGAGACTTTTAAATTATCTTCAGAAGATGCAGAGGAGCAAGTAGCACGTGCTGAGGAAGCACCCCCGTATAATGAACTGCCAGAGAGTGAAAGACGCTATGCCCTCTTCACCGATGGTTCCTGCCGAATTGTAGGCGCAGATCGGAAATGGAAAGCTGCAGTATGGAGCCCCACACGACAAGCTGTACCGGCTACTGAGGGACAAGGTGGATCGAGCCAGGTCGCGGAGCTTAAAGCCATCCAACTGGCTTTGGATATTGCCGAACGAGAGAAATGGCCAAGGCTTTATCTCTACACCGACTCTTGGATGGTAGCCAATGCACTGTGGGGATGGTTAGATCGCTGGAGAAAGGCTAACTGGCAGCGCAGAGGAAAACCCATCTGGGCCGCTGAGATTTGGCAGGACATCGCCGCCCGGGCAGAAAAGCTGACCGTGAAAGTTCGACACGTGGATGCACATGTACCTAAGAGTCGGGCTAATGAAGAGCATCGTAACAACGAGCAGGTGGACCGAGCTGCCAAGGTGGAAGTGTCACAGGTGGATCTGGACTGGCAGCACAAAGGAGAATTATTTCTAGCTCGTTGGGCCCATGATGCCTCTGGTCATCAAGGGAGAGATGCGACATACAGGTGGGCTCGTGACCGAGGGGTGGACTTGACCATGGACAACATCTCACAGGTCATCCACAGCTGTGAGACTTGTGCTGTAATAAAACAGGCCAAGCGGGTGAAGCCTCTGTGGTATGGTGGACGATGGTCAAAGTACAGGTATGGGGAAGTATGGCAAGTTGACTACATCACACTTCCCCAAACCCGCCAAGGAAAGCGCTACGTGTTGACCATGGTGGAAGCAACCACAGGATGGTTAGAGACCTACCCTGTGCCTCATGCTACTCCCCGGAACACCATCTTGGGTCTGGAAAAGCAAGTCCTGTGGAGACATGGTACCCCTGAGAGAATCGAGTCTGACAATGGAACCCATTTCAAGAATGGCCTCATAAGCACCTGGGCTAGAGAACACGGAATTGAATGGATATACCACATCCCCTATCATGCACCAGCTGCTGGGAAAGTTGAACGATGCAACGGAATACTTAAGACAACTTTGAAGGCACTTGGCGGGGGAACCTTCAAAAATTGGGAACTGAACTTAGCAAAGGCCACCTGGATGGTTAACACAAGGGGTTCTATCAATCGAGCCGGTCCTGCCGAGTCCGAACCTTTGCACACAGTGGATGGAGATAAAGTCCCTGTGGTACACGTAAGAGGTTTCTTAGGAAAGACTGTTTGGATTAGTCCCACCTCAGGCAAAGGCAAACCCATCTGTGGAGTGGTTTTTGCCCAAGGACCTGGTTATACTTGGTGGGTGATGAAGGCAGATGGGGAAACCCGTTGTGTACCACAAGGAGACCTTATCTTGAGTGAGAACTCTGTAGATGGTAATAGAATAAGGGGTGGATAATGTCCTAGGTTGCAATATAGATGTAGTTAAGTATTCTATTACCACCAGCTGTGGGCCGTTAGCTGCTATCACCTGCTAATGACCCACTCCGGATGACAGGCAATGGGCCATCCGTTAGCTGTTACCAGCTGCTAATGACCCACCCCGCATGACATGCAATGGGCCATCAGGGACCCACCGTGTGACTCATGGACTTACCATCCCATTGTGGGATGCTCTGCCCAGGAGGGAGGAACCAGGTGTTCCCACCTGGATATAACCTGGCCTTGGAACTGCCTGAGCTAGCCCTGTCTACTGGGTTCCCAGAGGACCAGAGCTACTACGGGACCTTCAGCTGGAGACTAGACCTTCACAGGATCACCGCTTCAACTGGACTACTTCAGTTGGACTGCTACCACCACCCTAACAGGGTGTTAGGTTGTATCTGACTTTGTCAGTGCTTTTCCTTGTATTATTTCACTTATTTTTAATTTCAATCTTGACTTGTGATCTCCCACTGGTTTGTTTTCAAACCAATACACCTTACAAAAAAATGGTATCTGCTCTGCACCTTGCAGACTTGGATCCTCAGAGAAGCTTTTAAATCAAAAGACCAAAGGCAAATTGTTTGTCTTACAGCACACATTCAATCTGGACTGTTTTATCATTCCCTTCAGTCTTCTTTCTGAATGTATATTTTGACGCTGAGCAGTAATTTATCTGAAAAAAATTATTCCAAATATCCCTTCAGAGAGTGTAAACATCAGTTCTTTACCATCTGTAGCCCCTGCCAGAAAAAATGTCACAGAATCACTTTCTGCTAATTTGAGAAGTGCGTAAGAAAAAATGTCTCTGCAACAACTCAAGCAGAATCTTGCTTTCTGTTTTCTAGAGAACATGGAAAAAATAAGACAAGAAGGTCTGTAATACCAAAGTATCTTTACCTCAATTCAAATACAAAGAAGGTACCTCTGGAATCTGTCAGAAAATACTTCGATTGTCAGAACCTTTGATTGTTAATGGCATGATTCTACGGGGGGAAAAACCTAATTTTGTCTACAAATCCTCAAAACATAAAAATATTTAATTTTATAAAGAAGTCAAAGATATATAGACACAATTTAGGATCAGCATTGGTAGTACAAAAATATCCAAATAAACTGATATTCATTTATTTATGGATACTGCTAAGAAACACTAGAGCTTTCCAACACCTGCTTCACTCTGCAGTTGCATTCAGTTTTTTTCCTCATACTTTCATTCAAAATGTATGAGGTCATTTAAAATTTGAGTCCTCTCAGCACCTTCTAAGATTAGATCTTTAGAGGCAATAAAGCAAGTATAATCGGAATTCCAGGATCACATTAATTGGCTATGATGCCTTTTTTAAAATAGTGCCAAGCATAGACAGTAACTACTATCTGATAAGCAAATTGTAACAGTGCAGCCTACCAGGAAAGAAAAGAAAAACTCATTATTTTTGAATGAGAATCAAAATAAACGCTTACAGCACAGCCTATTATGGGTAGTTCCTTGGCACATATTTGGAATGTTTAATCACAAAACAATGTAGTCAGACACGAGTCATACAGCTCACCCCATATGACTGAAAAGTCCTGTGCATTTGTTTAATATTCCATACTCTGAGTAATATAGGAAATTCTCACCGAAGTGTTTCCAGTTTCCTAGACTTCCATTATGCAATCCAGTGTTAGTCACACAGCGTGGGAGCAGATAGTCACATCCTCTGTCCCGATCCAGATGCTGGCAGGACTCAGCCTTTAGGAATAAAGTTAGGCTTGTGAGACTTTTGGGCTGTACCTCATCTGTATTATCAGGAATTCTATTTAACATGGAACACTAATTCCTCAGAACACCTCTTCAATAAGGATTTGCAAAAGACAAGATTCAGATTCTTCCTTGAGCAGGGCTTACAGCCACAACATGGCAGACTGTGAAGTGGCAGGACGGCCATGGGCTAGGGGTAAGGATGGTCCCTCCCACCCGGGAGATTCCAAATTATCCATTGCTGAGAGGTGTGTGGGTGTCCTGACTAACCTCTTGCACAGCTATGAGTACAGGACACTGAACTGCTGTACACACCAGCATGTCTTTCTGTGCTTTTGCTTGAAAAGCAGGACTTGAAAAACATAGCTGTGCAGTTCTGAGGCAGTAAAGAAATAGAGGAAGACACTAAGAAGAGGAATTGTGAGCAAAGAGATTCTCTCATCTGTCCAGTTGATTTTGTGATCAGAAAAATAGGCTTTTGTCCATTTCTTGTTCGTAAACAAGTCTATGACAAAGACTTGTATGTCCTATCAGTAATTAAATGTCTTTTCTTGTTGATAAAAAAAATCTTCAGGGTCTTACATTCATATTAAAAGGAAATTACAACACATACTTGCCTTTTGGAACTGCCACATATAAGGTTTTATTTTGATGACTTGTATAATATCACTTTGGGAAGTATTGGCTATATGCCAAGGGAAAGCTGATTTAAATTTTATGGTTTTCATCTCTATTTTGATTTGACCAAGATACAGGTTTATTAGAGTTTTATCTACTGCAGCTAGGGTAGACAATTTTGATGGACAAAAGAGAGCTGAAGTCAGCTGATTTTCTATGGACTATGTTAACAGTGTCGTCGGGCACCCAAAATCTGCCAAGTAATTTTCTCCTCTTCAATTGAACTGCCTCAGTAATCTGTTTTGAAGTGTAGAAACTCCTGACCACCACTCCTACTGAAAAAAAAGATGGAGCTGGATGATATGAAAAGAAATTGGCCTAAAAATGCACTAATTCTTACTTCTAATGAATGCGAATGTGTTAAGCTGCCATGGTAGACTTTTATAAAAAATTGAGGAGGCATTGCTCTGCAGTTATGAAATGAGTGAGATGCTTCTAAACTGAAATTCAGTATGAGATACTTGGGGTACTTAATAAAGGTCAGAAAAGTTCAATCTGTGTGCTGGAAAAGTTACTTTTCAAATATAGAAATAAATATTACTTATATGCATGAAAAACAAATCCGAAAAAGCAAATACCTTGCAACACCTAAATTTATTACTTTAGCTGAGCCCTCGGTTTCAGGACTGATTTAATTTTATAAAAACTGTTGAATGCTGCATTCATAAGATTAATTTAATTAATTTAATCATTACGGTCTGTGTTCCTCTTTTCCCTGCTGTGCCCGAACTTTTAAAATTCTGTTAAATTAGGGATCTTTGAAACAGATATTTTGGACACTGCTCAAAGTGTAGGAAGGCTGGACTGCTTACTCAGTTTCTCTAACACTGATGAGACAGGTCTCCTTCGAGACCTTCTGACAGGTATGCAAAGTGAGGATTTCCTGCTTAAAGCACAAAATACCATTACATTAAAAAAATTTGCAGTTTTGAGGGGAAGAATTTGAAAAATTGCTACTGCACATAGGTAGCAGCTACAATTTTCATAGTCATCCACTACTACAGCAGACTGACGGTTGCAAAAGTCGGACTTCTTATATGTCTTTCATATTACTTCAGTATAAATTTAGACCAAAAGTGTTACACCAGATGCTACAGAATTGTAACTAAAAGAACAGACACTACTGCCTTTGCCACATTAGTTAAACTGCAGTGGATCCTATTAACTCACATGATCAAAAGTTTCTGTTTCACCAACAGGAGTCACAGTGTTGCAAGAGAGGAAATGTCAGTGCCAGTTGGAGCAGACAAGATTCAAAACACCCTGTATTCTTGATTATCTCTGCTGATCTGGTAAACACTGAGCATCTCTTAGAGTGAGAACTCAAATAGCGCTTGCTTCATCTGAGGATGAATCAGGAGTACCTTACCAACATTGCTTCAGCTATCTGTACTACAGACCTAGAGTAGAAGGGTGGTGCAGAAGCCTGGAAACATCACACCACATTGGTTACCCCATGACATCTGCTTTGTACACAAGTCTGTGAAAAATACGTGCATCAATGGAACAAAAGGCCAATGGCAGGCTAAAGTTTCTTTTTTTCCACTTTTTGAAGCGCCTTATGACATGGCAGAGGTTGGGATTTGCTGCCCTCCAGTGCATTCTTGCAGAGGTCCTCTCTGCCAGAGGACTGCATTTTAAGACCATGAGAATTCTCAAGAAGCATGACCAAAAAGAAAAGGAATAAAGTATTCAATTCCTTGTGTCTCTTATTCAGGATCTAAAATAATTGCTGGGACTTGTTTCCTAATTTTTTTCTGGCTTTGTCAGAGTATTTCTACATTCAAGTACAGTGGTCTAGTTTGTTCTATGAAATTGGTTCTCTTCAATCAGCTTGTACTCTTTCATTTTCTATGAATATACACCATGATTATACACATAACACAATACATATGGTAATGATATGCAAGTAGTGTATCTACTCCATTTCATATCTGCATTCTGCCTGTAATCCTTGTCTTTGTGATTCTTACTGACACATCAGAGCTCTTTCTTGTATATGCATTAAAAAAAAAAGACTTGCTATAGAAAGTGTTTTCTCATTGGCTTGTACGGTTCTTTAAAAAATATTTATCTGGTTTTTTGACCATTTTTGAACATGAAATGCATTTGACACAATGTCATGCCAGGCCTTGTAAAATCTGCTTTCAGCTCTGCAGAATCACAATGGGACTCAGTATACAAAATGAATTGGTGTTGTATAGTCTCTTAATGATGTCAACAATTTGTACAATGACGTTGATATTGAGGCAAACCAGTTTTGTAAAGACTTATAAGAGGGGGGAATGTAGACTGCAAAGACATTTCAAATATATATACATGTTTCTAACTGAATAATCAAATTTAGTGGTGATGAGGGGCTGATTAAAGGGAACCTGTTCATTTACAAATTGACTAAGTCTCTCCTGATTGTGAAGGGGAACCTTAAAAATGCAGATTCTGTGAGTTTACGGAATACCTCAAGAAAGCCGGAAAATCTCACTCTTCTCCGGATAATTGTTTACGACATTGACACTTTATTCCCTCCAGAGAGGCCAAAGCTCAAAGAAGGTAACCAGTTAGCCCAGTTTACCCCAAGTTTTATGACACTTGGGAGGTGCTACGTACATGTGTGTGCAGCTCCATATCAAGATGCAGTCGAGCACGAAGAGATGAGAACAAAATATTAATTCAAATGTAACCAATCCACCACAGTTGTGTCTCGCGGGGTCATTTCTAAGCCCCGGTTCAGGCGCGCCGCCGCACCTCAGCATCCCCTCAGCCCACGGCGGGACAGCAGGGCCAGGCCTTCCCCGGGCCTCGGGATGGCGGCGGCGCAGGGAAGGGCGCTCTCCGCCCTCAGGGCAGCGGGACGGGAGGGCCGGGCGCTCTGCGGCGCTCGGGACTGGAGGAGCAGGAGGGATGGGCGCTCCCCGCCCCTCAGAGCGGCGGGACGGGCGGCCCCGGCCCCGCCCCAGCGCAGCGATCGCGGCGGGCGGCGGAGGCGGTGTCGGGCGGCGAGTTGGGGCGGTGAGTGTGGCGGTGCCGGCCGGGGCGGAGGCGCTGCCCGCGGGGCCTCTCTCTGCCCAGCGCCCGTGGGGAGGCGGCTCCCAGCCCGAGCTCGGCGTGGCCGCGCTTGCTGTCCCGCGGAGCGCCGGGCCGGGCCCGTGGGTGAGGGCGGGCGGGGCTGGTCCCCGCAGGTTCCCAGCTCGGCCTCCCCAGCTCTGTGCTGCACACGCGGAGCGCTGCAGGCTGAAACCACACGTGGGTGGGAGCGTCAGTGCAACAGCGTGGCAAAATGGCAGAGCTGCTCTACCAGGGGAAAAAAGTAAGAAAAAACCCCACAACGTCATTCCTCTCCTTAAACCATATGGTAAAATTTACTTCTTCCTTGTAGCTTAGGAAGAAGAAATGACAAAATGTTGAATACTGTGATAAATCTTTCTCATACAGTAGGCTTTAAGTTCAGTGCCCTTGCCCAACTTCCCTGAGTACAGTGATTCTGGCAACAGTTCTATTGGCCCAATAAGCCATCTGATGCTCATAGATGGTAGCAAAAATGTTCTAGAGGCACTTTCCCTGGTAAGATGGCACCTTTTCTTTCTCCAAAGCTTTCATCCTCTAGACAATAGGAAGAGACAGTCCTTCATAGGCTTGACAGCACTTAGCTGAGATGTAACATTTTCCAGGTTTGCATATCCAAAAATATTAAGCACAACACAAATATAACAGATTATATTTACATTATGATGTTATTTTGGTGGCAGACAGGCTTTCAGTGCTCCTAGCAATGTTTGTCACTGAGACTGCACAGAAAAATGAGACTATTTCTTACCTGAAGAAATGCAGCAGTTTAAGGGGTTTGACCAAAAGTCACTCAAGCTCTGCAATATAATGTCTACAGAGATGGAATAACTGAAGCTCAAAAATGAAGGAACAGCAGCCTTTGGCCTTTTGTTTCAAAGGAGACTTGCAAAATTGTAACTTTTCATAAAATGCCCCACATGTTCAGCAGCATCCCAAGGTCAGTGTACTGTATGACCAGGAGGTTGGGTGGCTGTGAAGGGAGCAGAAGAGCCTATAACTCACAGATTTTTATCTGTGCTAGAACAGTTATAAAGCACAGCATGAACCAAATGATTGTTAGTATACAGATGTATTCATGTATTTCCCATGACAAAGTCCAAATGTATTTTCCAGTATAGTTTAAGTCACCAAACCTGAGTTTCAACTCAATTAGCAACCAGAATATGTGTTCCTACCAGTTCCACTAAAAAGCATTTACTACAGTGACCTTTCTGGTAGCCTTGCTTACTTCTCACTCACCTCAAAATATAGAAAGCTGCAGGAGTAGTCATTTGTTATCCCTTTTCCTCTAACATGTTAATTTTCCTGTTTTCTCTATGGATATGGAAGCCTGAACTCCACGGGGACTGACTACATGAATGCTTCAGCGCACTGAAAATTAGAATGGGATGAAAAGGATTCTTGAGTTAATTTCTGAGTTTAGCAGACATGACTCTTGATGAGAAAGCTGATGTCTGACTCCAAGAGTGAAAAAAGAAAGATGAATAAGACAAAGAAATAAATATTACCCCTTAAATCCCCCACAAAGATCAGTGCATTTTCTGTGTTTGAAGAACCTTGCAAATTTTGAACAGTTGAAACGGGGTTTCCAGTACTTCTGTAGCTGCCCAGCATTGTGTAAATTCCCTGATCTGGAAGAAACTTAGTCTCCTGATGATAAGAACTCAGCTTAGGACAATATAAACCATCTCACTGATGTCCTTACACATACTTGGTTGTTGCTAAAATACATACAGTGGTAATAATTGAAAGTGCATTCACCCTAAAAGTAATAATTCTCTTGACTCTGTGGTATGTCTCAACATGTCATATAAAATTATGGTGGGAATGTGTGTGTTTGAGAAAAAAAAGAGTAGGCCTTGCTTTTTTCTTTTTTCTTTTCTTTTTTTTTTTTTTTGAGTGTGTGGGAGAGTATCTGGTTATATTAAGGAGGTCTTTCCCCATCCTAGAGTAGCTTAAGTGGAGATACTCAGAGTTGCAAATGATAGAAAAGGCATTTTTGGAAATAAAAAAGAAGTCATAAAAGTTATTTATAGGAGGCTTTTTCATTTAATGGCCAGTAGTCTTGTCTCTTGAGTCTGAACAAATGTTGATCAGTTTTCACTGGAGATGTGTCACAAAGATAGAAACAGTGGGAGAAGTGTTACATGCCAGTGCCCTTTCTTACTGAGGCTGTTCAGCAAAGTAATTTCCAGTATGTTCCTGATAAAGTTTTCACAGTTTCTACATTTCTGTGGTATTAAAGGATATATTTTTTTCTTCACATATTTTAGGTCCTTGCAGAGATTGACTACGCCACAGTTACACAGGTCTGCTGCTGCTGCTGCTCATGCAATGTGGTGGTTTTGTCTAATTGCCTTGTGTCAAATCATGGTTCTGCTTTTCAGTGCACCATGGCACTAATGCTGGAAGTAGTTTCAACTGCCAGTAATTTTTCTTACAAAACTTGCAAGTTAGTTTTGCACGTAAGGCTTGCAAGTTTTTGATTTAATTTTCCTGTTTCTCAATACAAAATGAAACATGCAAAGATATGCATGTTTGTCTCTCAGTGCTAACTAACTACTGCATGTGTTCACAGCTGGCTGCAACAGTAACGCTGTTTTTGGTCTGACCCTGGGGAATAGCACCATTGTCATGGTCATGTTTTAAGATAGTATCAGTATGTTACACAAGTAGTTTTTGTAAGCGTAAACAAGGAGAGAAATAGAGACCTTCATAATCTTTTTGATTTTGCATAGTTATTCTCAAAGATAACCTTGAATATACTAAGTGGTATTATCAGAGCTAATTGAAAATTTATTTTCTGGTCTTTTTTAAACACATGTATTCCTTATGTGTCTTTCAGAGTATCTGATGACTAGTGTAAAAGATTTAATTGCTGTTTACTTTAGTTAGTCCTCGGACTAGCAGAGTTTTTTCTTGTAAATGAACATCAGTTGTTTACACATTGCTAAGTGCGATGGGATTGTAGGGGTATTTTTGAAGGTCTAATTGAGTTAGCCACATCTCAGTACTGTGTGAGAAAGACACTAATTTCAGAACTGAGACTGAATTTGTAGCACTGGAATAAGAGAAAGGCAAAATCAGCATACTTTTAAAACTTATTCAATGAGGCATCTTTGACTGGCCTAGTCTATTAGTTAGTAAGTGTAAAGGACACTTTCTTGTTGGACTAAAAGCATTCCTTGTAATGAAAACATCATATTTTGCTTTGGTATTGGTATACCTTTTTTCTTTCTGTTTGCAAGGCTTGCATAGTATTGTTTTATGAGGCAATGGCATGCCTTTGTTTCTATGACAAATAGTATCACTTTTTCTTTCTTTCTTCTCCTTTTGAGGTAGCCAAGTAAGGGAGAAAGCAGGAGTTATCTACCCTCTAATAAGTATACTATGGAAAGCAAAGTTAATAATTATACTGCTGTGGCCACTGTGTTTCTGACAGATTTGTGGGATACATGTTTCTCTCTAACATTTCAGTCATTGTGGCAATGTCATCTAATATATGTTTTAAAATACATTCTGGTACTGAAGTACCAGTTCTTAGTTCTTTTTTTATAGTTACTAATTAACAGGACACATTTTCTCGAGTCAGTGAACAATCTGTTACTCTGCATAGAGTGTCTTTTTTAGCTGTTTTCAGCCATGGGATATATTTGATGTTTGCCAAGTCACTGTGACAACACTTACTGTAGTTATATAAAGTGCATAGGGTTCTCTCTCCAGTGTGACTCGTGATCTTAATTGTCCTGACTTCAGTACACCTGATTTAAACACTTGGAAATGGAGACCAGTTTTAAAGATGTGTAATTTTTTTAAAATTGGGCTCTTTTTCTATTCTATCTACATTGGCAATTTTGATAGCAATTTTATTACACAAACACATTTTCACAACAATTCTAACAGACTTTGAAGCTTGAATTACATTTAGTCTCAGCTGTTATTCAAAGAAAAGAAGATCACTGTTGTCAAATAAAAGAAACCTTCATTTGAGATGACATTCTGAAACATTTTGCAGCCCTGTCAGTTAGAGAGTTTCATCCTCTATGCTTACAACTGTGATAAGGTAATAGTTTACTAGCACTTACTTAATTGAAACAAAATCACTGGAAGGAAGAGGAGAGGATCTTATCTTAAAATTGCTTAGTGATGTGTAGGAACTCATTCCTAGACTCTCTAAAGTTTTTCAGGTCATTTATTTATTATGCAGGCATGTTTCTTGCTTCACGAAACTTCTGTTGCCATGGCATTAGATCATGCCAGCTAAGAACAGATTTACTTTCCAGATCCATCAAACATTCAGCCTCTGCAGTAAGTATTCCTTCAGATTCTTAGAGAAAACTATTTCATGTAATGTTTTAGAGATGCACTAATTTTGCAATATTGTAAATATATATGCATTAGCTATGTTTTCTTTATTTCTTGTTATAGAGAAAAACATTTACTGTCAAGAACAAAACAAGATATTTGAATAAGCCAAATATTAACCACACTAGCGTAACAGAATTTGGTGATTATTGCTTTGTGTATCCTTTTCAGTCTTTAAAGTCACATCTAGCACATATCACACCAGAAAGATTGCCTAGTTTTTAGAGAGAAGCTTGAGATACAGGAGACAGGTTCAATCTCAACTTTATCATAGGCTTTTGGTAAGACAATTTATTTCTTTTTATCTCAGTTTTCTTTTAATCATATGAGAGTATAGTTGCTTCTTCATGTTGCAATAACAAGGGGTCTATAAGTACCTCAATTTTATATAGATTCTTCTTTTATATAGAATTTCCCAGTTACACTGCTTATAAGACTGTGTAACTTCATTTTAAGTCTTCCCATTTTGTTGAGAGAAAACAGCTTTGCAACATGGCAGGCAGTTGGAGGTCACACTCTGCATTCCATATAGAACACTGGAATGTAAATGCTGTTCCCAATTCATCTGGTCAGCAAACTGGGTCAACTAAGGCACATGCCAGATCCGTCAAAACAGATGTTCAAACCATTATACTGGAGAGTTGTAACATATTTTGCCCACATGAGAAAGTCTTTTAGTGTGCAAGTCACTTTGCAGGTCAGCTTTTGCCTGAGTCAGTTCTTCACATGCTGTATGTATTTCTATCCTATTTTATGGAGTTGTATATTCACATTAAATGTCCTCAAATGTAATACTGGCTGTTTTGAATTTTTTAAAAAATTTTTGTAAGAGCTTGGCTTAAGCTGTACCTTCTGACATTGAATTCTACACTTTATTTATGTACCATGTAAGAGTATTTGCCTCCAACATTATTAAACTTACTGCCATTCAATTTCATTACAAGTTTCTCTCTATTAAGAAACAAGATAAATACAAGCAGCACCTGGCTTTCTATCAGGTGTTTCCCTTGTTAGAAAATGTTAGGGAAAGTAGGAGGTCAGTAAGAGCTTGATGAAGACCTACCTCTCCTGCTTCACACCCATCTTCCACTCATTGGAAATACTAGCCCTGCCCCTCGAAATGGCTTAGAAACTATCAGGTGATGACATAACTGGGCTGAAAGAAAAAAGAGTCTTAAGATATGTCATGACATTCTGGGAAAAATGAAGCCAATGAAGGTTTAATTTTAAAATCTCACTTACTTAGTTGGCTTCCCCAAAGTAGTAAGATTGACCTGAACCTCACTGTAATCTGAATCTGTGAAAACCTGAAAACTAATGCAGGTCCTGCTATTCTGTTTTAAAACTACTTCCAAGGCACAAGAAAGAAAGAAATAGAAAGACTTCAGTTGCTAAATATTTAAACTTACATAATATGGAGCTGTAAGGTGAAGGCTTATTTTACTGTCAATACATTTTTAGCTAGGGAAGGTTACTCAATGCAGTTAAGATTTACATTATAGTTAATTTTATAAAAGTCCTTATAAAAGTTAGCTTTTAGCAAATTGAAACAGTTTAAGAAGAGGTAGTTCATGGAACAAATTTACTCATGGCAGCATACAGAATTCTCATTGTTAATTAGCAAGAGTCCAGGTGAGCCTTACTCCTTCCACTACAAGAAGTAGTCTAGCATGTAAAAAAAGATGTGTGTGTCTCAGTGTAAGTAGTACCTGTGTTGTTTGTATTTTTAAAATACAGCCAAACATTACTAAAATTTAACAAAACATACAATGTAAAATTGGATTAATTTTCTAAGCAATATGTGTGTTTTTAAATAAATGTAATACAGATTACCTAGTTAGGACTCCCTTAACTCCCTCTTATTCTGTGTTAGGAGCTCTCACTTGACCTGTCTAGTTATCTTAAAGGTTTTCTTCCTGAGGACAAATGAAAGGTATTCTGTGTTTGATTCCTCTGGTGTTCATGTCACACAGATGAGATCAGAATCAGATCTGTCAGAAGACACCTGAACGGAGAAGCATCTGTTTAATAGTATAGCTTCCCCTTCTTCAAATCCCAACATATGTAATGGCTTCATTACTGTAAGCAGGTCAAATGCAAACATGTACCTGCTGCATACTGTGTCATTTCCATGGATTCACAGTTATAACTTGAGTGTAATGGTAATGCAGACATACTCGTCTCAGAGTATGGTGGCTAAAATATGTTTTTTTAATCTTTCTGGTAATAACAATAGCTGGCAGTGGTAAAAGTAATTAAAAATCAGTAGCCTGACTTAAAGAAACAGGAGTGTCTGGACTGCTGAGGGACTGTGTAATTTCTGTGTAATTTTTTCTGGTATCATGCTAATTTGCAAAGATAGATATGAACTTGTACTTTTTTTGTTTGCACATAGAAATAAATTTGGTTTTCTTTTTCCTAACTTCCTTTCAATTTTTAGCTTAAAAATATCACTGCCTCTATATAGAATAGTCATTACAATTCTATTTTGCAGAAATTTTCCAATACCTTGATTTAAGGTCTGAATATACAGCAAAAACATATTCTGATGAGGTTTTGCTGTGCTCTAAGTAGATACTTTAAAGTTTTAAAAATCTGAATGAAAATAGGAAATGTCTTTGCTATTTTCCTCTTACCCATCAATTTAACAAATAAAATTACATTGCAAATGCACTCTTTCCAAACTGGATTGAGCAGGAATTGGACTGGAAATAGCATAGTCTTTAAGCTGTTAGCCTATCATAGAACAGAAAGTATGTACACTATTTTTTTTTCTTTTTAGGTCATCTTTTAAAGCTATTGAGCTAAATTATGCCCCTCCTCCATCCTTACTGAAAGTTTAGTGGATTTAGATAATGATGAATGAGAATTTAGGACGTTTTTGTGTATTTTCTTGTTAGTCTGAATTCAAGCTATTATGGAAGCTTTAATGAAAGAACATGTCTGTAATTTTGTGTAACTGCTGAATTCGGCTGGCAGTGGTATATTTGAGAAAGCATGAATGAGGGTTTTCATGCAGAATCCAACAATATCATACTTTGTCTTTCTTAACAAAACCCTTCTGTCTGTATATTTTGATCTTGCAGACAATGGCCTTCAGACACAAAAATACAAGACGAATTGAAGGCCTTGATAGCAATGTGTGGTAAGTAAGAGGAAAATATCTGCAAATTTCAGAAAATGTCCTTGGCTGGTGTATTTTCTTTCCAAAAATATAATTATTGCCAATAATAAGGTACATGGCAGTTGCTATCTCTGCTGGAATGTATTTGGCACCTGTTTAGAAGCAGTGAATGAAATTCAGTTGAAGTGATTAATTGTTATTTTTGAGCTTTTAATATTAAGCTTGGGCTTGTCTTCATTTTATAAACCACATAAGACAAGTATAACTCATGGGCATGGTAGTATAGCTGATTTTCAAATTTAAATGTTAATTCTGTTGAGTAATGTATTTCAATTACACCTGATTTATTTACCACACAAGTCAGGTTTTGTTTTTTTTTCTGAAAACCATTATATTTGTCTTTATAATTTAGCTCATTATTTTTAATACATCTTTTTCTAGGGATTAAATGGGTCTTAAAGCAATATTGCCATCACTGATAAATATGGAATTTTCTTAGTTGATGAAAACACTATTTTGAGCTTACATTAGTTGTATGGATATATACATGTGTACATATACATAAGGAGTTTTGATTATTCAGACTCAAGCTAATTTTTAGCAATTTGTATTAATTTTTGACACAACTGTGATGCTGTATGGGGAGGGTTATGATGGGGGGAGAGTTTTTTGTTTTTTAAATCTTGTTAACATTTTGGTAGGGAGGAAAGAAAGAGTCAAATGTAAAGCTGACCTGTGAATGGAGGAAGGAAAAATTGTTCAAGAATCCTGCAGGCTACTAGGGACAGTTAATAACCAGCCTGGAACTGTCTGTTGCCTAAAATTACTTAAAAAAACTATAGCACTCAGAGGTGACTGGTAGTTTTAAATGACACCTTAAATTGACTGAATTTAACCTTTAAGAAATTTAATGTGTCTGGTATTCCATTTCTGCCTATATCCAGAATAACTCTGTGTGTGTGCATGTGCACATCTGAGCACACTTCTGCTGGCAGAAACATTATTCTGTGGGTGCAGAACATAAACTTTTTCTTGTGTGCCTCTGACTCCTGTAGTCACCATTGTTTCAGCCCTCAGCTCTCCATGTGAGCATTCCAACTTGTGTCCACTGCTGTAAATTTGGCAAACAGAAATAACTTTTTTTTTGCCTTTTAATGTTAATGAATGAAAAGATCATTTTATCGGTAAGTTAATTTTAAGATTTTTTCCCTCTAGGGTTGAATTTACAAAAGTGGCAGCAGATCCCTCAATTGTTAATCTTGGACAAGGCCTTCCTGATATATCCCCTCCCAGCTATGTTAAAGAAGAGCTGGCAAAGGCAGCAGCAGTTGACAGACTGAACCAGTACACCCGAGGCTTTGTAAGTATTGTGGAACTTGAGAGCCCAAGTTCAATGGAAAATGTGCCACAGGGAAAAAATTGACTTTAAATTGGTTTTATCTGTAATCGTAGTGTTATGTCCCAAATTAAGTTGATCTAGTAGCCTTATCTGTTACTAATGAACTTCCTCTGTGTAAGCTTCTTCAAGGCAGAATCCTTCAGCAAGAGCAAAATGGTAGAGCAGGTCTGGGATAGACTGTCTCTGAGGAGTTAATTCAGTTTAAAGAGTGTAGGTTATACATTTACCTCTGACTTTGGCCAGTGTAAATGTGAATCAGGCAGTACAATGGGAGAATGAGAAAGAAATACTTGAGACAGTACCTCTAGGATGAAGAAGAGATTCACACACAGAACTTTGTAGGTTTCAGTGACTAGAAAGAGATGAAATCAGCTGCTAAAAGCATTAACTCTATCCCAGCTGAAACCAGGCCGATTCTACCTTCTGACAGATATTTGCAGACTGATTCTCTAAAACTAATTGTAAATCAAGCATAAAGATAATATTCCTAATTCATACAATTATTTGGTATTTATTTCTGTCACTTTGTTCTTTATATCCAAATGGTTTGATACTTCCCATGATAATTATGAATGTTGACAGATATATTATACTGCAGATAGAAATTACAGAGGAATTTTTACTAATATTTCCATCTTCAGCCTTCGTACTTCCTCTACAAACTTCTACACTTCTAATGTTTTTGAGCACAAGTATTTGTGGTAGCACACGTGGGAGGGATGAGAATGAATGATGCCCATCCCTCTGATAATTGAGCCATTGTCTCAGCTACACTTGGAGCTCTCAATGACTGTAGCGCCATAGAGTGGACTGATGTGACTCGGGTATTGCAGCATTCCTGTCTTGCTGACTGGCTCGTGACATGGCTGTCATTTGAATCAGCAATGACTTGTGAGCCTTAATTTATGGTAATGTTTTTGTTTACAGAAGGGTTCATGATTTAATGCCTTATGCATAGAGGTATAATGTTCTGCATTTTAGAGGATATTTGTTACATAGTTGCATTTTCTCAAGGAGCTGTTTTCTATTCCTACCAGATATACCAAAAGAAAAAAAGATTTTTACAGTAGGAATCATGCAATTTTCCTGAGTAAACAGAATTGTGCCTTCTTATGTCCATGTTGTATATGATCCTTGTTGCATGTTTGTTTTCTTGTTCTTTGCACATTTTGAGAAGAGTGTGTTAACTGCCATGTCCCCGGATGGGACACAAATGGTGAATTGTACCCTGAGATTTGGGATGTGACTACATGAATAACTATTTTGATCATAAGTGCTATTTATCAGCAATATATAAATACAATAAAAATACTTCCCTTGCACCAAATACTTTTTAGTTGAAAGATAAGGAAGGAAACAGGAGCTGAAAGAGACTCAAAAGGAGGTGAGGGTGAATTGGTGTCAGAATATGCCTTTCTCTTCTCCTGTCTCTTGTCCTAGCTCTGCTATAGTCTACCTGAACCTACTCCAGAGATGTGATAATAAGAAAGAAATTAAAAAGCACCAGATAGAAAAAGTATTTACTAGTAGATATAAATAAATTGAAGACACTCTTCTTTCCTAATATGCAAAAAGTTTAAATCCTGCTACCTGTTAACAGCCATTAACAGATGGCTAATGTTGTATTTTTCTATTTCAAAATGTAGTATTTTGATACATGTGGAAAAAGGCCCAAACACAGGCTTTATACATTGTCATGAATACACCAATCAGTTACTTTCTTTTGTTCTGAACAGGGACATCCATCACTGGTGAAAGCCTTGTCTCAAGTGTATGAGAGAGTTTGTGGAAGAAAGATTGATCCTCTCACAGATATCCTGGTGACTGTGGGAGCTTATGGATCTCTCTTTAGTACAATACAGGCACTAATTGAAGAGGGAGATGAAGTAAGTTTTTATTGGAAATATTCATGTATACTCACAGAAATAAGAATCTTTCTCTTTTTTCTTATTTGTCCATTTTTAAATATAAGTTAATGTTGGGGCTTCTTTCTATCCCCATTAGTTTGTTGTGGTTGTACATCTGACTTACTGTTTCAAAAGCTGCGATTAGGAGACCATCCTTTGGATGTCTTCCTATCATTCATCAACTTACAAACACTTTTTTTTTGTACTTAGGGTATCTGTAGCAGTTTCTTTATCACTGCTAGGTGACACAATACACACTGATTTCTTTTTTGAAAAAACATGTGGGCTGTTGTCTGCAACAGACAACTAAAGGTGACACAAAGAATTGTTGGTGTTTGGATAACCATTGTGTATCATGTTCTGGTTTGGGTCATTGCATGGTAGCAGCATAGGTAGCAGAAACGCTTGTTAGTTTACTGCACTAGTTCTGATGACTCGTCCCTTCACTGTTTGGGCCTATGTCTGCCTTTTTGACAATGATATTAAAAGTAATTTTACAGGAATATTTCTATCCATAGGGGACAAAACTTTTTTGTGTTGTCTTGTATTTTGCTTTCAGTGTTTTGTTTTACTTGTATATTGTATTCTTATCCTGGTTTTCTGTTGCTCTGATAGTAATTTCTCTTTTGTTTTGAATAGTTCTATTAGCCTTTGCTTTTGGTGGGGTTTTTTGTTTGGTCTTCCTATTATCTAGCCTCTATGCAGTTTTTCTTGAATTTGTCCTCTTTCTTTACCTGAGAATTTTCATCTGATAACATTTGAGGACTTAACTGTTCTTCTGAGATTTCTAGATACTTCGAAATCTTGGAATTTCATGGGCAGAATTAGAGCAGCTGTGCTGTGGTTCAACAATTTGCCATTGTTATTTCCCATCTTTGCTTGCACCTTCAAATCTGTGTGTAGAACTCAAACATACTTATCATTATAAGTCAGTAGCTGTAATGTGTAACTATAGAAGAACAGCCTGTGTATGTTGTCAAAAATGTGTAGTGCTTATCCTACTTAGCCTGAGGGCATTGTTGTGTGATACTCTAAAAGAAGGAGTATTCTGCAATGTTGTATCATTACATCTGAAGTGCCAGAAACATTATCAAGTTATACCACCATGGTAAATGTAGAAATATGATGGAATCATGCACGGTAAATTCTTTGTTTCTCATATTGATGATTGTCATTTCAGGTAATAATAATAGAGCCGTTTTATGACTGTTACGAGCCAATGGTAAAGATGGCAGGTGCAAAGCCTGTTTTTATCCCACTAAGATGTGTGAGTAACTTTTTAAAAATTATTAATTAAAGTTTCTCATCTATATTCAATACATATTTGATGAACACCTTCTGTATGTTGCTTTTCTGTATAATTTTTCATAATATCAAAATATATAAAAATGAGATAGATTGCTATAGTGCAAGTCTGAGACAATGATAATCCAAAACAGATGGAATGTTTTATTAGTGTTGGAGGAGCTGCAACAATGTTTCTTATTTGCTTTAATTTGTGCACTCTGAAAGCTGATTAAAATTTCTTTGTTCAGTTTTCGGTGCAAATTATGGAAGGGGATCATATATCAGTGCAATTTCTCTGTCAGTTGGTTTTCAAAAGATTTGGTTTCTGATCCCTTCAACAATTCCTGCAGTGACAGAATACAGTTTCTTTTCCAAAATATGCTTGCTAAATAAGGACACGATAGTCATGATCACGCAGTATTTGCTATACATACAAGAATTACTGTTTGCTTTATTGTTAAAAAGGACTAATTCTGCTATGGATTAATTGTCAAATTGGTACTGCTGGCATTATGCCCACAGCTTGCAAGGATTGTTCTGGATGCAAACTGTGCCTTGCGCAACTGGCAGCCTTGCGTGGGGAGGGCTGAGGGGCTCTTTGGGCAGGACTGTTGCATGAACACCATGAAATCAAAACAACACAGAGTGACAAAACCTCCAGGGCTGCAGTGGGAGTAGCTGAGACTGTTCCTCTGGATGCCCTCCTTCTAGGGATGCTTCGAATGACAGGGCACTTCCAAGTATTTTCTGTTTCACACCCTTGTTTTCAGTCGGGCCCTCTCCCAGTCCTTGCAGGTGTCAGAAGGGTAGTGTGGCTATGCTCCATGTTCTCTGCACCAACTGGCCCAAACTTCTGTTATCCATCTGTAATACCTCAGGGATACTTGCATTGTGTACTATACAAACTGCAGTCTCAGTAGTGCAGATTTTTAACTCTTTGGCCATTTTCATATGTTCAAAGAGGAGGAAAAGAACTTGAATGTCCAATGGTGATCAGTCTTTCCAGTCAAGCATGCGCACACTTGCTCTACTGTCAAGCAAGGCTGTAAACTCTCCTGCCATGTGACTGGCATTCTGCATTACACACTGTATTAATCAGCATGTGCAACAAGATCCCAGAAACCAATTCCTGCAGGGGCTTTAAGACAGTCAGTGGCCAGGAGAGAGAGCCACTCTCATGATAGTTTTCCTTGCTCTTAGCCCACTTGCCTGTTCCTAGAACTATTTTCTCTCAGGTGGGCAGGACAGATGGAATAGGTTGTCCAGTATGGTTATGAAAGTGTTTGATAAGTTGAGCAGCTCTCTTTAGGCAACATGTATTAAAGTAATTTATAAATTTATTGTGGTTTTTGTTTTTGTTTTGTTTTTAGAAAAAGGATGGAAACTCTGCATCTAGTGCTGACTGGGTCTTAGATCCTGCTGAACTTGCAAATAAATTTAATTCCAAAACAAAAGCAATTATTCTGAATACCCCACACAACCCTATAGGCAAGGTAAGAGTCCTGCTTTAACACCACTTCAATTTCAAAGAATGCCTTAAATATTGTGATTAATGCACTGTCCCTGACTTTTTCTGTATCCCAGGTGTTTACCCAAGAAGAGCTCCAAGTAATAGCTGATCTCTGTATTAAACATGACACCCTGTGCATCAGCGATGAGGTGTACGAATGGCTGGTGTATAAAGGGAATAAACACATTAAAATAGGTACTGATTTTTTGTGGCATCTTAGAAGTGATCGTGGAATTATGCTGTAAACTTGCCTCCCAGGGATGATGCTTGCTGGAAGAAGCTCAGACATCAAGCTTTTAGTATTTTTCAATGTTTAGACTCTAAGGAGGAGAGCCCCTCCCTTTTCTAAAAGAATTTTAAAGAATAATTTCCAAATAGAATTTCCAAAGCTCTTAAGTGACTTTGGAGCAGATATCCAAAGAAACTAGTGGGATTGATGCTCGTAAGTCAGTTATGATAATATGAATGTCCCATCCTTATTCAGTTACTTTTTTGGCCATGACAAGCATAGATGCTGTTACTGTAGGTGTATTAGACCGTGTTTTGCTGAAGAACTAATAAAAGGACCAGGAGTTAGACCTTTCTTTTCAAAGCTTTGTAGAGATAATCAGTGAGGGAAATGGACAATGAGGAACACAATTATTTTTGCTCCACTAATTCTAAAAAGTAAAAAAAAGTATAAAGGTCATTGTGAAGATAGTGCATTTTTGTATTTAAAAATAGACATTGAAGTAAGTCATTGCAAGTGCAGTGTGAAAGCCTGTTAAATCTTCAGGCAGTTTTGCTACAAAGGTAAAGCACTCTTGTGAGAACAAATCAGAAAAACAAATAATGATGCTATGTTCCTGATCCTCTTGTTTTACTTGATCCGAGTTTCACTGAAGTTAGTGGAATCACTCCCACTTGTCTCAGAACAATTTAACCTGGTGCAAGTTACTGAACTCCTTCACCAGTTTTATAATGCTACAGTTAAGTATTTCTGTGAAAGTTTCTAGTGTGGTGGCCTTGGGTTGGCTCTGCTGATGTATTTGAAAAGTCCAGAACTTCTTTGTCACATGTACAGGTATTTTGTTTCTGATGGTAGCATCTTGTGTGACCTACCTGTTCTGATGTACTTATTGTCGTATTGAAGGCACATTTCAGTTGTGTGCAATAGAGGTGTGTAGTTAATAGAGATTAAACAATGAAATCAAGACACATAAATATAAATTAGACATGAAAAGACACTGCTTTTTTCCTGGCTCTGCCACTGGTTGAATGCTGAGTAACTTTGCTTCTATGCTTCAATTCCATATTCGTAGAGTGGCAATAAAAGAAACTATCCATTGGTGCTGCCTACATAATTGTAAAAACTGAATCTTATAAATAATAGAAAGAAAATTATATCTAAATGACCTTGTAATACTTACTAGCTCAGCTGCACAGTTGTTGATCCTCCAGCTGCAGTACATTGATTGCATTGGCCATGTGTAGGCTGTGAGTCTATTTTGAGGGTGACCTAATTCCATGGCTGTTTTGGTTGCCTTGACAGTGATACCTTCTCGAAGACCTTCAGACAGGGAGGAAGGAGAAAATTTTGGGTACATTATTGTGATAGTAATCTGAGTCACTGCATCCTAACAAGTTACCTAACAGTAACCGATCATGTGTCCCAGCTGCAAAGTCAGTTAGATTAAAGATTTCTACATGGGCTTAGCAGGTGTTTCATGGCCTTAGCAGGTGTTTCATGCAAACAGCTGTCTTCAGAATCAAAATCTCTGTGTGTGGTGTAAGGTAATCCCCTTTCCTTTTCCCCAGCAGGTCCAAACACGTTGTCAGTTACACTTCATCTAAGGGACAGGTGGTGAATTCTTAAGATGCAGTAACTCTATTGTCATCAGCATCTTAATGCTGCAAACCAAAACATTTCCCGTTGAACAAAAGACATTCTGTAATTTAGCATAAAATGTAAAAATATTGTATAAAGAAAATGCAAATTAAAGCCTAGGAAGTTAGATTTAAGTACATCTTCTCTAACAGATCCCACAATATAATCTTTAAATTTAGTGTTAAAAGTGCTATAAAACTTTCATGGTAACACTGAAAACAATAACATTATTTCAGTGAAAGAAACAAGATCTGCTCTATTTTTACTTAAATTTCTCAGATTTCTTACTACTTTTAAGTCTACAAAAATAATACAATAAAAATGTTATTATGTTATTATGAGTATGTTATTTCACTATTTATAGACTCTTGTGTTTCTATAACAAGCTACCTATTCTATCCAATGCAGTGACACTATTTTTGTGGGAGATACAAAATGGATATTGCATCAATTTACAGGATCTGATAGTAGTTCCTTGATACAATTCAGCAGGGTTGCTAGCTACAGATCATAAAATTAGTACTGTCGCTGTTGAGCAGCTAGCAGAGTAATGAATGCATCGGTTCTCAGTGGCAAGAAGGAATGACCTTTATTGTTTTGATTTCATCACATTTATAGAGTTCTCAAAAGTCACCCAGATTGGTCAGTCAGAAGCCTTCCCCAGGCCTGATTGGCCAGGCCTGCACTGCCCAAGTTCTGGGACACTGTTCCAAAACATCCAAACTTTATCTTTATTTACAAAACACAAGAAAACCTCTCATGGGAAAAACTGTGCTAGCCACATTAGTACAGTCTTTGTGCTGTCACTGAAGCAGTTTTCTGTAGTGTAGAACACTTCATCATGTTTCTCATCATCTGACTTCTGTAAAAATGTGGACTTCTGCATAATGATTAGGGTTGCACTGACAGACTTAGAGATTGCACCTCATAACTGAGGATCCTGAACAAGCCACTCAACAAGCTGAGTGCCATCCCAGGTAACAGGCTTATTATATGTGTTAGTTTGCACTTCATTAATTTTAAAATTGTAGTCAGACTTGGTTATGGTGTCATATCATGTCATATATGGTTGCCATATGGCATGGAGAAATTTCCCTCTGTATTTAAAACTTGTTTGTAAAAGCAATGGAGCTACTTCTATCTCTGTGCCCTTGTACTGCTGCTGCTGTTTGAAATGCTGTCACATTCTATCTCCAAGGTTGAATTCCTGTGACTTGGCGGCAAAACAATCTTACTAGAGGTCATTAGCTTTGAAAGCAATTCCTTTTGCAGTCTGAGAGAGCTAGTTTGGGTGCCTTTAGGAAGTGATCTATACTCTTGCTCTATCTTGGTAGAAGGTACATCTGTTCAAACTCCTTTTTTCTTTTCAAGGTCACAGAGTAATTGAGTATGGGTAGGCTAATTGGAAAAGCAATTTCTTTTATGCTGTTTGGTTTCTCTTCTTGGCAGGTTTGCTCAAAAAATGCAATACATGTTTTCAAAGCATTGAAAGACTTATACCATGTCTAATCCTGACAACTGCTGCAAAAACTTCCTTGTGAAATTCAGTGGTTTATTTTGGAAAATCTTTGTTCATTGGTCTCACTAGACAGAGGATTTAACAACTGACAGATTCATTGGTAGAGGTTCTTGTATACAAATGAGGTGAAGACATGTTGGTGACCACGGCAATTGCAACCTTGTCCAACTTTGTGTCTCTGACTTACGTGTGTCTGGAATTATCTGTTTCTCTTGAAATTAATTAAGTTAGAGTCCAAGTAGAGCTTTGCAGAAGCTGTATATAGAAAAAAATTTGCAGACTACAGGAAGAAGACCTTTGCTTGGTCATTTCCTTGGAAAGGAAACAAAGGATTTTGGTCTCCTGTCAGATACAACTGCAGAGACAGAGACAGGCCTCTGTGGATCCTTTAATCCTTGCAGACATTTTAACTAACTGCTATTGTCAGTCAGTCTCAGGCCTGCCCAAATTGTACAACACAGCATAATTTACTTCCTCACTCTGCTAGTTTTCTGTTGTTCTGTTGTTTGGTTCTGCGTTAGAAGTCTTAGTAGTTATTTTCTTTTTCTGATGACACTGAACTGGACAATTCTAGTAAAGTGGGTTGCAGTGCCTGAGTTAATGTTGTGTACAGTGCTGTTACAAGCATCAGAAAGAAGCTCTCCTGAGGTGAATGGGTGGCTACTCCTTAGATCATATTGTTCTTACAGATAATGGTGTGTTTTTGCTGAGGATAACTAATGTAGTTTTCAAGCTGTACTTCTTATTTTCTGCCTCTTCTTTCTCCTTTCATTAATCCTTACCTTCTTTTCATGCTTAAACACATTGGCCCATGTATCTTTTCTCATTTGTTAAAATTGCTGTAATTTTAGAATATTTTCATTATTTGCTTAAGATGCTGCAATGATACATGAACATACAGTTCTGAGCTAGGGGCAGCACAGTTCTTGAAACTACATGGAATATGTAAGTGCACTTGTACCAAATTAATTTTATTTTATATACAGCTACATTGCCAGGTATGTGGGAAAGAACAATTACTATAGGAAGTGCTGGGAAAACATACAGTGTAACTGGCTGGAAGGTAAGAAGAACCAATATAAATGAGCTAAGTTATATGAATAACAGAATGCATTTATTACTCAAAAAAAGCCTGTGTTTTTATGACCTGTGTTCTGAAAGCTTGTGGCAAATCTCCATGTCTCCAAACTGTGACAATACCATTCAGCTGGAGCAGTTACCTATCTTTAACACCCATGTCTTAATTATCTTCTTGTCTCTTAGTTGATAAACTCTTGTGAGCATAAATTACTAAAAAAACCACCACAGTATGATTTGTTCAAAATCAGTAAAGATTCGTGTATAAAACATGGATATTATGGTATCTTAACTTCCCAGTTTTCCCATCTTTACTTTTAAATACATATGAGAATGTAAACAAAAAATACTTAATGATTTGGCATCTAAATTCTTCTTCATTGCCTGTGTTCAAGCTGAACCACAGCGTATATGATTCAGTAGTGAGCTTTTGTTTTATGTTCAAACTGGCTTTGACACAGGAGCTTACAAGATGGAAAGGTTCTAAACCAATTAGAAATAACATTCCTAATAAATGCTCAGTTTGATTTCTAACCTTTGTTGTATGTGGAGTTAAAAGTTTGCTCAGTATCCTATAAGAGATATGGATAAGGGAAACTATAACTGCTGTCTCCTCAAATCTACAATTTTTAAAAGGTATCATACACTAAACTTTGTGTAAACCAGCTCTTTTCTTAATTATTTATCAAAACAAATTCTTAAAATAGAAAAACTTGAGACATTGGCTAATTTTTATTATTTGTTAACTTTTAGTAACACCACTGCTGTAAGTGTAATATATGCATGCTCTCCTCCCTTAGCTTGGTTGGTCCATTGGTCCTGAGTACCTGATTAAGCATTTGCAAGTTGTTCACCAAAATACACTTTATACTTGCCCAACTCCATTACAGGTAGGTACAGATGGGGCAGAGAAGGTTGTTTTCTAGTATAAGAAAGCTGTTGGCCTCACTGTAATAAAACAATCACAACACTGAATGTTTAGTTGTCAAAATACATGCTCTGGGGTGTAAGAAAAGGAAACAAATTTGATCAATGCACCACACATTAAAAAAAATCAGTCTTGCAGATTATTTCATCTTTCACTTACAAACTACTTCTTGCATAAAACATGGCAATCTGAACGGTTTCCTAGCAAATATAAATGAAAGTTATGTTTACTAGTGTCTAGTGTTCTATGGTACATTATTATAAAACATTTAAATTTAACTTCAATTTAGATTGTAAACCCTTGTGTCAAGGACTGTGACTTCTGTATATGAGTAGTTCCTAGCATGAGATTGAGAGTTTTGGGTGTTGCCACAGCACAAAGTAACAGATTACAGATGTAGCTTGTGCAATTTGTGTGCTGATTTGCTTAATAAGGGCTAGGACTGAACAAAAATCCATGTGATTTCAGTAGGAAGTATGTGAGTGCCTGTGAGTTTACTGAGGGCTCACAAGTACTTTGGACCTTATGTTTCCAGGAGGCTTTGGCACAAGCATTTTGGATAGACTATAAACGCATGGAAGACCCAGACTGCTATTTTTACTCCCTGTCTCGAGAGCTGGAAAGCAAGCGTGATCGGATGGCTCTGCTACTGAAAGAGGCTGGACTAAAGCCTGTCATTCCAGATGGAGGATACTTCATGATTGTTGATGTTTCTACATTAAGTCAGTAAAAAGTTTATTAAATAGGGTGTGGAAAGTAAATTTGGTTAATTTGAAAATGCAACTTTCATTTAAACTATATTCTCATTTTATGTGTGCATAACATTGTCAGGAATACTAACTGAAATTTTCGGTTTCACCTTAGCTGCTAAAGTATATTTTATGAGCTTCGGCAAAGCATTTGTAATCCTAACTATTGTCCATGTTTTGCAATGCTTTGACAAGTTTTTAGAGAGGATAAAGAAGGTGGATAAACATTTCTATTTTCAAGATATCTATGATTAGGAAAATGTTTGAGAGCCAAGCATCTGGTAATATCCTGAATTCATGCAATTTTTATTTTCCTCTTTCTGGGCTTTGTTTGTTTCTCTTAATCCAAAGTCACACCCTAAAGGCTCTTTGAAGCATTCTCATCTCTAAACACTGTAAAATGCTACCAAAATTTACAAAACCTTTTGAAAATTCAGGTTATGGTAACTTCGGAGGAAGAATTCCCACAGGGGAACATTTTCTAGTTCCACGTTTTTTCACTAACTGGTCTCAATGGCACTTGTCATTCAGACAGATATGTTTAAACCCAACTGGATCTCACAGTTTGATCATGTGTCAGAAAGTTTTAGGTACCCCAGTTTCATAGATGAGAAAATGGCATTTTCAGGGATTATTGCTGTCCATGCAATAAATGCACTCTTCAGTACCCTCCCATAGCCCTGATCCCCCAGTAGGCCAGACTTAAGGCTTTCTTGGAGTATTGCATGGCTTTCTTTCAAGCTACATGTCTGAATTTGCTTTGGATGGAAAGCAAGTGTTCAGGTCAGAATGGAAAGGTTTGATCTGTTGGCCTATTTTAATTCTTACAGTAGAACTTTAAAATTATATATTAAAAATATGTATCTTCATTCTTAAGTATTAACTATAATAAAATGCTGTTAATGCCTTCTCATTGGAGTCTAGGAAATCTTACAACATATTTGTTTTAAATTTAGATGTGGATCTCTCTGATGTAGATGAGAAACAACCTTATGATTATAAATTTGTCAAATGGATGATAGCATCTAAGGTAAGAGGTCTTAGTCATACTCTATTTTTAGAAATGCTTTTCTATTGAAAGCAAGAGCAGTGCAACTGTGGTTATTAAATAATGTCGTGGAGATGTTCCATTCAAAATATTATTTGGTGTTGCTGATAATGGTGTGACTAAAATACTGCTAAATATGTTAAAAATGTATCCTCTAGGTTTGTGCTATATCCCAGCACTTTTCTTTCAGCATGCTTAAGTGTTAGTTGTACAAAAGTACCTTTCAAATGTTTTGCCTAAGCAAAGTAATTTGAATTTTGTAAAATCTATCTAGTGCATACAAAACTGAATCTTGTCTTTCCCTCATGTGTTGGGAGGGAGAATCTAGAAATAGAATGGTAAAATTATCATAACTTAAACTGGATTTTCTACACACATTTAAATAAGCAAATGCAATTTCTGTTTTGTCTTTCAGAAGCTATCAGCAATTCCTCTTTCAGCATTCTGTGGTCCTGAGACAAAGAAACAGTTTGAAAAATATATACGGTTTTGCTTCATTAAGGTAAATTTGTGTCCTGACAATCAATGCAGTACAGAAATCTGCAAGAGACCAACTCTAACATTTTTCCCAGGATCTCTTGTGTTGAATGGTTTTAGGAAAAGAAAGCTAGCTTGGTAAAATTCAGCACAATGTACCTTCAATTGTCTTCTTGCTGAGGGGCTCTAGACCATCAATGTGGGTGGCATGGCTAAAAAGGGCAACTGGCAGAAAACAGCTGGATGGGTAGCACTTTTTTAGTTTACTGTATTGATTTTTAAAAGCATTCTTAACCAGTGGTGACAGTGGAAATTACTGAGACAGGTAAGATATAAATTAATGTGATATCTATAATCCAGAGCAGAGAAAAACTGCCTGGCAGAGTGTGTGCCCCATGCTCATTCAGTGCCCAACAGCAGAAACAGTGAAGAGGCTACCTTCAAGTGCAGCTCCCTTGTCTGAAAATACACAGAGTTTCACATGAGCTCCAAATTACAAAAAAACCATGTTTTTTTGTGAATTTGCTGATTTTGCCATTTTGTGAGCACCTCCATTACACACATTCTTCCCCCTGTTAAGTCTGTTCTTGAAAAGAATTTGGTCTTGGAAGACTTTGAGGACAGAGATGTAAACTTTGATAAGCCCGAAGCCCTAAGATGTTTCCCTATTGTTCTGTAATAGAGTCAGCATAATGGAACATGTGCAAATCCTGAACTGTTCTGTGTAAAGATAAGAGCCTTAGCCTGAACTAGTAATGATGGGGAGTTTCTCCTTGTGTTACTTACTTCTTTTGATGAGGTGTAAAGTCTGTGGTATAAACTGAACCAGTAACAACCAGGATGAAACTTGCTGGTTGTAAATGTGGCTTGCCTGTGATGAACAGCACTAATCATTTCAAGTTAGACTACTTGTATGACTCAGCAGGCTGGAGCCAAGCTACACAGTTTGGAGGGGTTATGTTTAAGTAATTCATAGCACAACATGGTTTCATGGAGATTAAAAAATCCCAACTGTACTCATAGGGATTAGGAAAGTGTGCTAGCATGTCTCTAAACGAGAGTTGCCAAATTACATCATTGCATTAATGCCATGAATTTATGTAAGTATTGCTTTCATTAAATGTGATAGTATGAATGCTGAGACGATACATTATCTTTTAAATATATCTAATAAATATTTTCAAGGAATCAGCATTGAATTCTTTGTATAGTCCAGATCTGTACCTAATAACTGTTAATGAAAAGCTGGCTGACAAGATATTTACAGGATGCAGCTGAAACAACCAAATAGTGATTTGAGATGATATAATCATGACTAACTCTTTTCAAGAACTCAATACTTGCAGTAATAGTGTTGTTCCTTGTTTTGCAGAAAGACAGCACACTAGATGCAGCTGAAGTGATCCTGAAGAACTGGAATAAACAGACAGGCTGATTTTTCTTATTAACTCTTCCATATGGTATAATTATCTAATAGTAGGGGTTTTTTATTGGAAATTTAATACAGTACAGAATTAATATGGCATTGTAATTAACTTTTTGGTGCCACCTGCTGAGGAGTTAAAACAATGATTTATTGAAATATATGTAATGTGACTCAAAGATTATTTTCAGTCTTTTAAAAATAATTTGCTTTTCTCCTAAAAAAGCCCCTATGGGATTCACTTCTTTTACTGAAATAAAAGATTTTTAGGACTCTCTGTAAAATAAATAAATGATATAGGTATTTTAAACCTTACAAGAAAAAAAGTTGGGAGGTGTTTTTGGTATGAGATAATATGGGAATTAGAGAGAGACTTAGAAACATCATGGCTTGTGAAACCAAGTAACTTGCAGTAGAGGAAGATTAAGACATGGCTCACACCAGATAATTCCAGTGATTTTCTCCACACCTGCCTAGCTACTCTGTCTGCAGAAATTGCATCAGTTTAAATTCCTTCAATTCTATTAAATGAGAATAAGGTTAGGACGGTTGACATTGATTGCCAGCAGATGACTTTTTTGTAGAACAGAATGTAGGAGAAAGCAAGACAAACCTGGAAAGCTTGATGGGACTGATGATGGTGATGGGGCACATCTGTTGCAGTCACTGCTCCATACACATTTCAGAGGTTGTGGAGAAACTTAATACCACATTCTGTGTTCACAGTGACAGTTATCGTGATTTGTTTTACATTACTCTTTCATCTTTTGGGTTCATGTTTCAGCATTTCTGAAAAAGATCATTGCAAGTGGAAAAAAAAAGCTTTAAATTTGTATCTCAGCATCTCTATTTTCTAATAGTTCAGCTTTCTTATATTCCGAAAGGTTTATATCTCTTTTTTAATCCTAAGGAATTTGTTGCCAAGTTTAAACTACCACATTTGCAACCAGCACACAGCACTTCAGTTGGTAGAGAAGAGTTTGGAGGTTGTGTGATAATTAATTTGGCTCAATATTAGCAAATATTAGAGAACTTTTAAACCACAAGGAATTTCTTCCTGTGAGCTAACAAATGGACAAATATTCTTGTTATATAGTGGAGACATGGGCTTAACTGGTGTGAAAAGTCCTGTGTATCTGTTTAATAGATAGATAATAAGTTCATAACTGTTGAGAGACTTCAATACCAATCACTTTAAAGTATTGAAATAATGGCACTTACCAAAATCTGCAGACTCTCCTGTCCTGTTTGTCCTTCTCTTTTAATGAGAATAGGCTTATACTGAAGGAATACATTTTTTTCGCGCTGTTTTATAGCTTGGGCTGGAAAACCTGTTGTTGCTGGTCATTATGAAGACTAATTTTGCATATGGATAATCTCTTGGGTAGGGAAAGCCAGGACTCGAGTACAGTGCTGGAAGGCTTTGGTTTTGCAACAGTTTTTGTGGTTTCTCCTCCTCTTTGGCCTGATGTTTGCTGCCAAGGTGGATGAGAGGGGAACAGACAAAAGGGGAGCTGGTCACAGCATGCAGGCGTGTGCGGGGTAGCAAGGGAAGCCCACGGAAACCAGCGGGCTTTGTGCCCGAGCGGCTGGGCGCGGCCTGTCTGCCCAGGGCTGCCCTGAGTCACAGCCGGCCGACACCTGCGGCTCTGCCCACACGGGCTCATCTCGTCATCCCCTCAGACCACTGCCGAACCTCAACAGCCGCAGCAGGCCATGGCAGGAAGAAGGAACTAAACTTTTCTTCCCCTTTCTGCGAGCTGGTCTCTCTTAGTTTCAGAGCCAAGAATGTATTGTACCCTGTATACTTCTGTGCAAACTTGGGACAGTTTTGGCTGTTTTCTGTGGGATTTCGCGGAACTGCTGGAGTGCGCACAAGAGCAGCTGAACCGGAGTCAGCCCCGGGGCGGCACGGTGGGCTCTGAGCAGGGGGCCTGCGGGCTGCTACCTGTGCCAAGGGGCAGACTGCAGCCCGTGGACCGAAGGCCCTGGGCCGGCTCTCCCCGGGCGCTGCCCTGAGGGCACAGCAGCCCCGCCCCGCCCCGCCCCTCAGCCGCACAGCGCTCGCCGTGAGCCCGCACAGCACCCGCTACAGGCGGCTCCGCCCGCGCTCCGCCCCTTCGCGGCACCCGTAGGAGCGCTCGGTGGCCCCGCCCGCCGCTCGGCATTTAATACCAGCGCCGCTCCGCCCGCCGCCTCCGGCACAGCTGCGGCACCGGCCGAGATGGCGTCCACGAGCCGGTACGGGCGCGGCGCGGGGGGTCCCGGGGAGGAGCGGGAGCGGCTCCGGCATCGCTCCGGCCCGCGGCACACGAAGAAAATGGCCGCGTCGCCCCCGCTGCCGCCCGGGGACGGGCCGGCGGCCATCGCTGCGCTTGCCCGGTCCCGGTGCCCCCGGTTTAGCGCGGGTCTCTCTCACAGAGTAGGGCGCACCGGCCCCTCTCCGGTGTCCGCTCCGCTGGGGCCGCTGCTGGGGCGGTGGCGGGCCGGGCCTCGGGGCGCCCGCGCCTGTTTGTGCGCGCCGGGCCGGGCCGGGCGGCCCCCGGCTGAGCGGCCTCTGAGGGGCCGAACTCGCCGCCTTTGCGTGTTCGTGTCGCTATTGCTGGGCAGCGCTCCGAGGGGACGCCGATGTTTTTGAGGGATTGACGGCCTGAACGCGGGGCTCCTCGTTAGCGACAGCTCGGTGCGAGCGGGGAGCCGGCCCGCTTCCTCCCCGCGGCGGGGCTCCGGCCTGGCCGCGCCGTGCCGTGCCCTGAGGGCCTGGGGCGGTACCGAGCTCGTCCCGCCGAGTCCCCCGCGTCCCTCCCGCTCAGCACCGCCCGGAGCCGAGCTGCAGCTCCCTGGCCTGCCTCCACCTTATCGGGCCCTGGAAACTGCTTTCAGGCTCCCACCCTAAATCCGTACGGCACCAGTCACTGACCAGACGGGTTTCGGGCTCGGAATTCTTTTCTCCTGGAGACATTTCGAGTTTTTCTTTCCAGTCAGGAATGAAGAAAGGCCCATGGAGCAGAGCGGAGTGACTCTGTAACTCCTGCTAAACCTGTCCTAGGATCTAGGAAGTGCTTCCCATTAGCCTTGCTGCAGCTTGGGAGTTACTTGCTGAGATGGGCCTTTACACACGTGCCTTGCATTTTCCTGCGATGTAGGTGGCCTAGTAAATTGAACTCAGTGCGAGGCGTACAGGGTGTTTGTCTAGATAAACGAGTTAAATTTGGGATTGGAAGACAAAAATTTGCCATGTTTTATGAAGGTAAAGTCTGAAACAACATAATGTTGGTATTCTTTGAGGTTTCTGGATATTTTCTTTTCTTTTGCTTAGCGTGTCGCTAGCTTTTTGGGTAATGCTAAATGTATGATGATCGTGAATTCTTTGTCAACAGTGCTGTCATATTAAACTACTGGCTGGGAATAGTGAGCAGGAAAACAGTTTACATATAGCTGTATATATGTATGTATATATGTGTGTATATATATAGAGCTGTAATATGGTGTTTTGAAGATAATTTGTTGCATTTGATCGTCTGAAGATCTTGTGTTGACATGTGCTTTTTAGAGGTTTTAATATTCATAGCGATGTTGATGTTCAGTTTTGGTTTCAAGTTGTAGATATTTTTGTGAATACTCAATGAATTAAAATGTTTGGATTATTTGCATTGTAGACTCCTCAGAAATATCTAATGCACAGGTTAGGCTGAAATAATGGCAGAAATAATAGTGGAAAATGAGGGAACTCAGAATTATTATCTTAGGAAATCTTTGACAATTGAAAGGACTACAACTTATTTTTTTATTTAATCAGTGAGTAGTCATGATGAATTTTTTGTGATCAACTTCTGTACTCTGCTTTCCAGTTTGAGCAAAATGGCTTTGTGGAATACACAGATCTCAATTGTAAACACTTACTGCTCCATTTTTAAAAATAATTGGCTTTAGAATTACTGAACAGTTGCAGTATGAGGTATTTGCTTTTAAAATGCTTGGTTAAAAACAATTGATTGTTACTTTAATCAGTAACTAAAAGCTGTTATATTAAGTAATGCTAATGCTTTTGGGGAAGTTGTACTTCTTGAAGATCCATGGGTATGAAAGAGACAGATCCTTGTTATCAGAAGCTGTTGTCATGTAATTGCCTCATGAGCTGATTCTTTTTGGTTAAGATCTCACAATTAATGAATTGCTTAATTTAAAATGGGATTTAGTCTTCAAATACTTGAAAATAAACCAGTGTTTGTATGGAGAATTTTCTAAACGTGTGTGTTGTATGTGCACTACTTCCTGAATTAAGGACCTGGTAAATAATACTGTTCTGATTAGGAGTGAAAATGCTCATTTGGAATGAAGAAATCACTAACTTCTTGGGAAACTTCATTTAGCAGTAGTTTGTGAGTTACACTACATTTACCCAAGTCTGCTATGTAGATTTTTGATGTTTTAATTTAATTTGGTACAAGATAAAAAAAAATTAGAATTTAAAGTGACTTGAAGGTCTTGATTGTCAAATGTAGTATTACAGCATTTAAATAAATGGTGCAGCTAGGGTAGTAAGGTTAATATTCTATAATTCAAATCACTAAATGCTGTATTATTAAAGTGTTCTTATCAGCAAGGACCTCTTATGCTTTTGATATGCAGCCTCCTTGTTTAATAGTAATTAATACTTCTCATTTGTTTCTTAGTTTGGATGTACTTCCGAGGGTGACTTGCCCGAATCATCCAGATTCCATTTTAGTGGAGGATTACAGAGCTGGTGATATGATTTGTTCTGAGTGTGGGCTAGTAGTAGGTAAGTAGTTATTTATATTTTTATATATTACCATATAACCTAAATGGTGTGTGTAGGTTTGCTCTCTCTTGATGCCCAAGTGTGGGTGGTAGATTTGGTGGGGTGTTTATTTGTTTTTGGGGTTTTGTGGCTTTTTTTGTGTGGGGTTTGGGGTTTTTTTCATGATTGTTGGCTAAAAGCTTACTGATTTAAATAGTCTGTCTTCTGGTAAGTTCTTGCACTGTGAAAAAAATCAAACTCTCTTTAGGGAAAGACTGAAAATTTAAAATATACTGTAGTATGAATTAGAGTATTGTGCTGTCCAGTCCAGTATTGTCTTTAATCATGATTCTTCTTTCATTCAGGAAAGTATAAGAAATATTATAAAAGCTCTCTGCGAAATAACTTGCTTACAAGAAACAAAAAAATCACAACACAAAACCAAACAACCTCAGTTTCCCGTTAGCTAGAGGTTATCTTCTGCCCTGAAGGATTTACCTTTATATGGTTGCCAGCACCTGTGTTTTTTAATTGCTTCTCCCAAAGCTTTTAAGATTAGCCCAAATTCTTCCACTGGAATTTTGCCGAGCACTTTTACTTGGTTTGTGTAGCAACAACTTCCGCAGACTAAACTGTATTTCAGCGTATAATGGAATATTTCAAATAAAAGGCCTTTCAGACATTGCCTTTTGCTTGAAAGAGAGAGGAAGTTGTCATAGAACCTGCTGCATATATATTTTTGATGTATCTTTTCTAGGATGAGCATCTTCTGTGCACCTTATTCCTTTTATCCTTTTATCCTGGGATAAAAATTTTTTATTCCTTTTATCATGGGAAGCTTTCCATGCTTGTATTATGATAATTCTTTAAACTTCAGTGATTTCTGATAATTTTTTTTGGGCATGCTATTATGAGAAAAAAGCTCATCCTTGAGGGTGCATGTTTGGGTGATTCATTCAGTGGTGTTAATTATTTCAAATTGTTAATATCCCTCTTTCCTGTACTGTGGTGGTTTTGTTTTGCCTTGCTGAATTTAGAAATTCTCATAAAAAGCTGAAAGTTTAGGAATTTGTGGCAAAGGTAGTACTAATTTAACCGAGTGACTAAAATAGATGTATTTTGTTTATGCAAAAGCAAACTTCTACATAGCTTGGTAAAGTAAATGTTAAAATATTTAAACATGAGTACTAGTTTCCTTTAAAATTATTGAACCATTTAAAACATAAAGGGAGGATCATAACTGCATTATTAAAAGAAGGGCTGGTTTAAATTGCATAAATTCTGATAAAGGTCAATGGATCAGAATAAATTTGTTGGTTAAAAATTTAAATATCCACAGGAGTATTTCCTACTGAAATATGATCGTAAGCTTCTAAGTTACTGCTTATAAATAGTTTGGTGCATGTTCAGCTCTTTGCATGGCTGTCACAGAGGTTGAGCGAAAGTTTAGAAAAGCCCATCTCGATCAGTTTGTAATTTTTAAATTTGGTGTTAGGAGAAGAGGAAAAGGTTTTTCTTCATAAATGTAATTTTTAGGAACTTGGAATTTGTCAGAAGTCTGACTTCATGTACTTTCTGTTACCTAGTCACAAGGTATTCTTGCCTTAAGAGTTTATCCTCTGGATTTTCTGAATTAATAGCATTGGTGATTTCTTTAGTTGAAGTTGTTAGCATTTTCAATAAGCAGAATTATTAGAATATTAATAGAAACTATTGCTGAGTTGACTTTTTAAAATGTGTTTGAGATTGTCTTAGTGCAGTTTACAGCCAACATTACTGATAGATAAAAAAACGTTTTCTAAGTTAGCGTTTGTGGCTTTGTCACCAAAAGGCTTTAACAGCATTGTGCTGATTGTTCTCATTCTGTGTTGCATTCCTTCAGCTGTTTAGCTTACCTGTATGTATCCAAATGCTCAGCTAGGGTATCCAGCAGGTAGTTTGGAAAACCCTGTAAACAGGATGAAGATAAATAGTTGAAGAGTATGTGATCAAAGAGAAGTGTGAGCCCTCAATATTTTCTTTCCTGGTCTGATAAGAAATTTAGAGGAGGTGTAAACCTGATCCAATTCTTGGTGCCTGTTTTCTGGAGATGCTTGTGAAGTAGGGATCTTTTAAAGGAGTGAAGACAAAATTGTTTTTATGTGTTCCAAATGCAACTTTTCTGTATTTGTTGCAGATTCCATGATACCTGTTCCCCTTAAGAGAGTAAAGATTTCATTTCCTGTTTTTACATAGAGAAGTTTTATTTTAAGGCTTGCATACCATGATCACATGTGAACAGAGGCCACTGAAAATACATTTTGGGGTGGACTAAAGGTTACTGAGGTCTTTATCATTGAAATGGATCATTAGAACAGTTAATCTCCCCCATCCAAAAATCAATGATTAGCCGAAGAACTATTACAGGTTTATTTAAAAATACTATGATATTAATGTTGGCAGACCACTGTTGGTGTATGTGGGACAGAATGGTAAGTGCTGAATTTGTGCTCTTATTTTACTGTTGTAAAATACATACTGGTGTGACTTGACTGGTTTTTTTGTTTGTTTTTGTTCTGTTTGTTGTTGTTTTTGGGGGTTTTTTGGTTTGTACTGTTTAGCTGTAGACAGAGCTGAGAGTCTTTGACTAAACTAAGTGTATTTGCATTTGATGCTTTTCTTGCTATGGCAGAGTACTGAAGTTTCACATTTATGGAAAAAGTATAAGTTTATTAAATGTAGAACTGTGTCAGGATAAAATAGCTGGTGCATAGATAGCTTTCAGGTTTGTGATCAATTTTATGGGGTAGGAGATTAAATCAATATTAGTATTATGACTGATCTTGCATTTATCAGGTCAGCAATTGAAAGGGTAAAGCAATAGAAAAGTTTGGGGGAGCAGGAGGCTTGGAGAAGGAGGAGGTGATCTCTATCAGGTGAATTCCGTGTTTTAGGCAGCACTGTATGTTGGAAGTACTACTTTTTAAAGGGATTTTTGAGAAAAAAATCAGTTTTTTCAGTTTTTTTCTACTTGAAGTTTTATTTTTAGTCTCAATAAAATTGAAGTTTAAGTTAAATCTAGGATGCTGCTTTTTTTTTTTTGCACAGCATTTTCCATGTTCTAAATAAACTGGTATTTTCTGGGCAGTATTAAAATAATTAAATCTTGTGATGTCAGTATGACAGCAGCTGATGTTGAGTGTATTATTGTTTCAAAATACTGATTCAGTCTACTAAAAACTCTCATCTGCCTTTTCACTATTACTTTTTGTGGATTAGCCTGTGTTCTGTCTTTTCATTGCAGTTATTTACAACTTGCTAACTTTTCCTTCTGCTAATTGCTTTTTGCATGAAAGGCACTTGGAGACCTAAATTACAGTTATCCATGGAATTTGATATCAGTCTGGATTGACATGCATTTGAGACTTTACAACTCTGTCCAGGTTTATTTGCTGTCACCAGAATTGTGTTTTATTATCCATACCTTTCTCCAGTCATTCTGACATATGTGCTCCAGTAAGGGTTCATGGGCTGGTGGGAGAGAGTTCATGGACAGAGTTCTTAGGGCTGGACAAGTACTTAGTTCTGTGTTCATTTAAAATATTCACCGTATCTCATTCTTCAGACAGACTTGGTGGGGGGGGGAAAGCATGTTGTTCAAGAACAGAAGGCTAGTAAATCCTCTTTCTTGACAGGTAAATAATTTGCTTACTACCTTATAGGCAGTAAAAAAGGCTGAGAGTCAGCTGGTGTGCCAGAAAGGGCTGAAGAAAGCAGAGTGAAAGTGGAAGACAAAGCACAGAATTGTCTTGATGTAGTGAGGTGGTGACCTGAATTTCAGAGGAGGATAAGAGCAAGTCAGGTGGTGTGTACTGCTGTGTAGTATCTCAGGTGTTAGGAGTATCTCAGGTTAGGAATAACCTTTCTAAGACATTCCTTAAATTTCTGTATAGCTTCATTAAATGTTGTCTTAGTGTGCAGGAGTTAAGTGGTGAGGAGTTTATTTTCAGCATGTAGTAAATTACTTTCTCTAACTGGTTAGCTCTGTCTGCTTCAGTAGGCAGGTGTGGCAGAGAGAGGAACAGTGCTCTTATATGGACCTTTTTTGGGTAGCCTTCTTTGATAAAAAAGCAGAAGTCTGTCTCCAGCTGATGAGGATCCTTGGGCACGTATCAACTTGTGAAAGCTTTGAATCAGACTGTGACCAATATTCAGATATTTATGCTATGTTCTGTGTATACCTGAGTGTTCAGATGAAGAATTTTAGGGAAAAATATTCAGTAGCCTGTGGTCAGCAGTAAGGCTATTACAAAATTCTGAATGTTTGTTTGGCTGATACTTCTGAAGAGTTTGAGATCAAAATGGTTCATTGTAAATTCAAGTGGTCCATGAAAAATAGGTAAGATTTGACTATACTACAGGTATTTTTTTTCATGGCAGTATAATAAATGAGTAGGACGGGCTTCACAATTGCCTCTCAACTGGCCAGTTAATTACTCAGGATGTCTGTCATTAAGGATAAGATTGCTTGCTTCTGTATAGGTGCTTGTTTTTTCTGAAAACCAAAGAAACTATTTTTTTTCAGCTGTTTGTAGTATCCTGTTAGTGGGAAAGGTGCTACAGTACTTCTGATTTGGATCCAGTAGAGGGCAGTTATATCCATAGGGAAAAACCCTTTAATATTTGGGTGTATGTTCAGATTTACTCCTTTCTGCAAGTATTGTCAATCTTTAAAACTGAAATATGAATTCTTAATTCAAAGTATTGCTTGAAAAATAGATAAAAATCTTTAGATATGGATGTGTATTAGCAGCTTTTACTTGATTGCTTTCATGCTTGGTGTCCAGACTACTAAAAATGTCTGACAAAAGGTGGTCCATGCAAAAAACCTCTTTGCACTCGCAGAAAAGCTAATTATGAAGGATACTAATGCTTAAAGACATTCTGAATAGTTAACTCTTGCATGAGCATTCATGGCTACTTTATACAGGGAATTTATAATATGAAGAAAGTAACCTAATTGCCTTTCTCAGCAAGCATTTCAAACAGTCTGTTTTATTTCTAACCTTTTTCAGCTTTAAAGGTAAGGGTGATGGTTCTAGGTGTTCAGCTTGTAAGAGACTTTAGATGTTAAAAGTTAGCATCTTTGGTCAGGCTTTGTAATAAGCTCTGCTCTTAGCATGAAATTTTCTGGAGGGTGGAGGAAGCTTTCTGGTTAGTGGGTTCTTGGCTGGGGACCAAAGATGTTTGACAGCCACTGATGCTTCCATTAGGTGAAGTACTAGATTTATCTAGTAGAGTAACAGTAACATTTTGAAGCATCCTATTTAGGGAATGGTTTATTAGTTGTGTCCTTACCAGGCTGACAAAGTGAGTTAGGCAAATGAGGGCTAGAAACAATCTGAGCTCCTCTGACCAGATGAGAGTCTCTAATGTTTGTGATGTAGGGTAGCTCATGCACTACATTTTCAGTTGACATTCTGCAGTTTGGAGCATCTTTCACAAGTACTTGAGCTGTTAATCTTTTAAAGGCCTCAAGTCCTGGAAAGGTGTAACTTCAGCTGACCAGATTTGTCCACCTGATCATTTAACATTTCTACTCTCATTTGCTTCCTCCAAAATTATTATGCAAGCTGATGGCTTAGGAAGCCTGTAAGTCTCTTTAGATTTGTCAAAATTTTGATATGCAGGAGCTGCTAAGCCTTTGTTCTTGTAGTGGTCATTTGCCTGAAGTGCTGTACTGTCTGTTTCAATCCATAGTTGCCTTTTGGTACTGGTGTGATGATGTTGATGTCTGGCAGCTAGTTAAAATCATCTGTGGCTTTTTTGTTTGTTTGCTTGTGGGGCTTTTATGTTTTGTGCAGCATCTGAAAGCCTGCTTTAGTTGTTTTAGCTGTCTTGTGAATAGACTGGTGTTGCTGGTTGTTATGATGCATTTAGGGTGTTGAAAGTTCATTGAAAACAAGATAACTTTTACAAAGAATATTACTGTCTTACTAAAGGCTGGAAAATTTGTAGAAAAAGCTGAGACTAAAATTGTGTGGGTTTTTTGTTTTCCTCCCCATGAGTTTATTTTTTGGTAACGTTTAATACATCTGGTCCTTAGTAGAAGTTCTAAAGCGGCAAAGTGGGGAAAAAATGATTGAGTGCTACTGTATGGGGCCGCATGTAAGCTAATGAAAGGTGGAGTAGATGCCTGGAGTACTGTGTCTAACTCTGGGTTTTTGTGTACCAGGAAGAGAGAGACTTGCTGGAGCAAGTCCAGCAGAAGGTTGCAAAAGTGGTTTAGGAGTTAGGAGAGGCTGAGAGCTGAGACTTAACCTCAGACTCTTCAACCTGGCTCTGTGCAGTTTCATGTTTTCATGGTTCTCCCCAGCTTGTAGTCTGCTCCTTAGCTTTTTCACTGGAGTTTATCGCAGCATCTCATTACTCTGCTTAATAAGGAGCTGACTGAAACTTAAGTGTAATCCTATATATATATATATTTAAATTTGGCATTGTCAAATGCTTATAATTAAAATTATAATATATATGCTCACTAGATGGCAGCAGATTCCTTAATTAACTGTAAGAATGAAACAGTCTCTACTTACAGTAGGTATTTTGGGATTTAGGAGTGCAAATAAACTAATACTGTATTTATGTTAAAATTAACAGATGAGTTAATAATATATAGAACTTGATGCAATGTACAGCTAACATTAGAGTTCCTCTGAAAAGAACTTATACTTTCTCAGAACTCTTTCAAGACTGGATATGGAAGATTTCATTGCTCATGAATGTCATCATATTTCTTGTTTTGGTTAGACATCTTCAATTGTAATTGTCTTCTCTTAACATATATTACAAAATGCAGAAGGAGAAGAAAATACATATGTTTTATGAGTTACTGCGAGTGGAGTGCAACATTAAAATAGCTGGTATTATTTCTGTGTGAATATGTAACTGAAAATTCAGGACTTGTTGACTGAAAATATTTTCCTCTGAGAAATCACTTCATTTTTAGGGGAGGAGTAAACATACATAAATTTTGATGTATAGATGTTTAAAGCTGTTTTTTGAAAACTGCTCAAAATTCTGTTTTAGTTTTTGAGTCTGACCTGAGTTTGCTCTTGCATTTCTGTAGCACATGCTCTTTGCATTTGTCAGTTGTGAAGAAAAGTAACCTTGGCCTGAGGTTTTCCGTTCTGAGTAGCACTTCTGCATTTTACTAAATGAGCTTTTCAGATGATGGGTAACCCGAATCAGGGAAGTTGGCAGTGTGTGTTTGTACTGGAGCCTGTGTGTTGGTCTGTTAGACTGTATTTTAAAGAGGAACTGAATACTGGAAGAATAGTTTATGAAATGGCGCAGTGGAGAAAAATTCATCTGTTCAGAAAGATGCTTTAGGATACAGCCTGGAGATGCATTTCACAAGGATTTGGTACTGTAAACTGTTGTTTTTGTGTGTACTTCAGAAGAGGAAGCTGAGAAGATGAACTCATTTGTTTGAGGAAAATTAAATAAAGGAGTATCTAATGTATCTAGTGAATCCCTTTTGTTCAAAAGGACTGCATCAGAAGGAAGTAGTGAAGGGAATATGCTGCCTCTCCCATCCTTATTGCAGCTTTTTAGAGTTGCCAAAACTAATGTAATAATGTGAGAAAGCGGAGACAACTTTATAGTGTATTTATTGGGAGCTTTTTTACTCTCGTGTTCGGCTGTTGGACCCATATTCCAGCTTGTTGAGGAAAGCGAGTCAGTAGTGTATGACCTGGCAAATTCAGTTTAGAACTTGAAATCTTAATTCAGGACCAGTTTTCAAGGCTGCTTTCTTACACTGCTTTTTGTAAGACTACATTTAGTATTTTGAAGTTTTGCTTTGACCACTTAGGGTGGGGCTTAATTGCATCTGTACTAATATCACAGTTCCAAAGTGCTTTTTATGTTTTGAAGAATTAAAAATAATGCCACATTTTGTGTTTTGTTTTCATTTCTTGTTGAATGGGATAATCCAACTAATTATGCTTGTAGCTGAATATATTTTCCATCTATGGAAACCTCTGGGCTTCTTTTTTCCATTTTCATTAATACTTCTAGCTTGTCACACTTTTATAGAAGTCTTTTGAAAGGTGGAATGTGCCACCTAGGACCTCTGAATATTTTCAATGACACAGTGTACAGAAAAACTTCTCTTTTGCAGTAGCAGATTTCTTGGCAAAATGAAGATATTTGCATACTGAGTCTTAATTACAAATGCTTTCTATTCAGTGATTTACGTAATCTTTTCTCACTCTGAAATAGTAGTCTCAATCTTCTGTTTGTAATGTGTTTGCCAAAGCAGGCAGTGATATAAAACTTTTTTGTTAGAGGAGGAATGGTTCATAACTCTCACAAGAGGCAGATCCCCGAGTGAGTCATTTAGGTCATTCCCACTTGTGTGGAAAAATATTACATCATTGCTCTGTACTCAGTGTTCTATTTATACCATGCCAGAATTTTAAGTACATTTTGCTTTTTTTAGATGCTGTAAACAGTATTGGGGGTTTGTCTAAAAGTAAAGTTACTGCTAGGCCATAGAAGGAGCATTACTGAATCAAATATTTACAGAGCATCCAGGAGCCAGAGGAGCACACTGTCTGCAAATTTAAGCTTGCCAAGGGTGTGGGGGTTGACCTTTGTAGCAGAAAAAGTAAAAGGCAGCACAGATCCATTCTGTCCTTAACGCTGTAGCTTTTCATGGTGGGTTTTTTGTTCTGTTTTTTTTTAATTTTTTTTTTCCTTTTTCCTGTTGGTTCTTATGAGAGCAGTAAATAAAGGTGGAGCCATAGCTGTAAGCATGTCTGACAGATATTGATGAGAACAGCTCTAACCTAAAGGTACTCTTTTTTGTTATAGCAATTTATTTTGGTTCATTCACAGTTTTCAATTTCAGGCATTCTCCTTGCATAGTTTTATGTTAAAAATTGAGTTATTCTGTCAGAATAGATTCCCCTTATATCCCTCAGGTAACTCTGCACTTGCACCACTCTGTCCACACCTTCTGCATTTCCTTCATCTTCGGATCTTGTATTATCATTGTTTGCAGAGTGCTTTTTCTATCTGTTTATGTTTTCACCAGGTTAAATCAGCCTCTGTGGTTTCATTCTAAGGCTTCCATACCAGAAATTGCGCAGTTAATGCTCCTTATTTTTTGCAGATGTTTCTTTCACTACACAGTTAAACACTGATAAAGGTGGTGAATTTTTCCACAGGTTTAGCAAAAAAAGGGTGCCAATTATTCTGAAATTTCTTCTGACATCCTATACAGGGATATATTCGACTTTACTGCAGAACACTAAGAAAAGTGTTCTTTTTGTATTCTTCTGTACATGTATTCTTGAAAATTCTGTAGTATTGCCTCTGGAGGAGGCAACACCTTTGATATACAGCTTTTATCAGATCTATAAATAAATACAATGACCTACACTGCTAGCAGAGGATTTGGGGCTGGGGTTTGTGTGTTTTCTTTTGTTTCTTCCCCCCCGCCAAGTTTCTACTATTGTGTTTACTGTAGGGCTTTTGCCTGCATCAGAATGTTGGTGAGAATTATTTTTCAAACTGCTAAGTTGCTGTAGGGAAGGTTTAAGTAACAGAGGACTTCAAGGAAGGTTGTTGCATTCAGAGAATGTGGTGCTTTTCCTGATTATTCTGAATCTGTACTGAAATTCTTCCAGGTATAATAGGGTATATTGTGTTTAAGAAGAAGTGGTTGAGTATATATATTTTATGTTGATACTGTCAAGCATCATGGAGTTGGGCAGGGTCAAAACTGTCTTCAAGAACAAAAATTGAGCTGCAAAATGTCGTTATGATGGGTTAGAAGGTACAAAATTAAGAGTACAAAGGACCTGGAAATGATGCAAGAGAAGTAATTTACTACAGCTTAATGGGATTGTGCATGATAAATAATTCACACGTGCACTATGAACACATGGCAAATGTAACAGAACTTAAGTTACAACAACTGACTCATTTGGAGCAATCCATAGGCAGTCCTGACTTCAGCTTGAAATGGAGGTCTTGATTCCTTTTGTGTATTGGAAATGCCATGATACTCTTTATGGATAACTGTAATCTGGATGCGTTTCTTTAGTTATTTATGTCTTCTGTGCAGCTCTAGTTGCATTTTTTTCCATGGCTTTAACTTGTAGATCCTAAACATTCTGGTTCCTTGTCCTGCCAGTTACTGTTGTGTTTGGGAATGCCAGCAGACTGCCTTTTACAGTGCAGAGCTTAGATGTCTGACTGGATGTTCCATGCAGTATTTTAAAGTGCTCTGTTAATGCAGACTTTATGTTGCTTTCTGTGGTCTCAGGTGACCGGGTGATAGACGTGGGCTCAGAGTGGAGAACGTTCAGCAATGACAAAGCAACCAAAGACCCATCTCGAGTCGGGGATACCCAGAATCCTTTGCTGAGTGATGGCGACTTGAGTACAATGATTGGCAAGGTAACACTGAAAATACTGGGTTTTACTAAGCTTGAGTGTTTTTATGTCAAGTACCAGATTGTACGTCCATAGAGAAACTATTCAGCGTATGTATTTATGAAGAGATTTTGCCTGAACTGAATGGTATGTTTCAACAGTGTGTGAAATATGGCCCTTTCCTGGGGATGGAAGGAAAGGGCCAAGCTTTGCAAAAAGTAGTAAAATCTGTATCAGGTTCATATTGGAGACCTGGAGATCTCATGTTGTACATGTTCTTCCAATTAATGTTAGAGCACTAAATGTAGAATTCTTTCATGGTGTGAGTGCCCCAGAGGAAAGTATTCAATCTATATTAGGGTTGAAATTTTGTGGTGCAGTCATATCCTGTTGTCTCCCATGAGAGCAAGCAAGATGAGTCACACAAATGCATTCCCCTTAATGAAGTAGTGACCCAGGTAAGTTTTCATTGTCCTTTCTGCTTAATTTTTTACTGCGAGATCCAAATTAATTTTTGTGGATTTCCTGAATGTTTCATGAAAAGTGGTGCAGTTGCTGATGACTATTACAAATGTTTTGCTGTCTTGTGTGCAGTCCATGCACAGCAGGATTTCTCAAAAGTTTTTGTTTAGTGATGTTGCTAGGATGAAGTGCCTAAATGAGTATAGGGAAGTGTGCAACATGCTTTTCATCCAAGAATTCTTCAAAGCAAGGAAGTAGAGTAGTGGATACTGATGGGTAGCTAATCTTTCACCCTTAGTGAAAAAGAAACCACCTCTTTGAGGAATTGTTCAAGTAGGTGCTTGTGTTTTGGACAACTCCAAGCATTTCTGCCTGTCGGATTTTAGGTAGTTTTTGGAGTCCATTCAGGCAAAAAAAATTCTTCACTGCTCCATTAAAAATACTGGCATTGCTAATTGCCTGTGTGAAGCAGTGCTGTAGAAGTCACTAGAATTTTAATGGCACCTGTATAGGATCAGAAAGATTGTAGTTCAGAGGGCTTGGACTTCTGTTGCTGATTTGGTCAGCTGTGATAAAGATCTATACCTTTATAGACAGATGAAGAAATGGACTGTTTGCTCCAGTTCACATTGTTTCTCATTTTGGGGGTGTGTAAATACAAGGTTTGTTTCTGGGAGAGCTCAGTTTGATTCAATCAATGAAATGACCTGAGCTTCTTTAGAACCTGTGTGTTGGAAAAAAACAAGATATTTTAGCTAAAGATAGGTTTTTGTATCCAGGTGATCAGTGACTTGTGCTGTTAACCATCTTCCCTTTGGCGGTTCAGATCCTAATTTAGAATAAAGAGGGGTGACAGCCTTAGTGAGAGAATTAAAGACACAAAGAAATTTTTATGGAAAGTTTGTTTGCCTGTGAAAACTAAAAATTTTTGGAGATGGACATTCAACAAATGAAACAGTTTTTCTATGAACTGGAACATCCCAGAATAGGCATGATGAAACTTGCTGTAGCAAAGAGTGCCATTCCATGAAGACAAGGTGCAGGAGTGTTACTGTGGCATGCTTTAACCTGTGAGAACTGAGTAAAAAGTACTGGAACTGCCAGGATTATGTTGGGGAATGTAGAAGGGGCAGTCAGTCCAGCTGTTGATACTTTATTTGCACAGAGAGGAATTGCAGAAGAGAAGCATTATTTTCTATGGGAAATTGAGAGTCCCTTTGACAAACCAGGATGTTTTCTGTACAAGAGTTCCTGTGTTTGTCTTGCTAGTAAGCAGGGACTCTGGGATGTCAGCTCATTGATGTAAACTCTGTATCAGGGTTTGCTTTTTTTTTCCAGTCATTTGGAAGGAAGAGAATGGCTTGTATCAGAAGATGCCGAAGAAATCTCCTGTTAGTGCAGAAAGGGCATGAATTTTTCAGCAAAAATAACTAGCCCAAGAAAGTAGTGTGTTTCTCAAGCAGTCATCTGAAGTCCTTGCCAGCAGTAGGCTGGGATGTGGATTGACCTAGATATGCACAGTGGTTAAACAAGGGTGAAATTGGTGTAGTCATGAGGTGGGTAAGTAGTATCTGACAGAGTACAGAACAACCTTTGTGAATTCCAGAGAATGCAGCAAGGTAAGATTATTATTTTCCCAGCTCACAACAGTTCTTAGAATGGCCTGGAGTGGACCCTGTATTTGTGTGCCAGAGATAAGTTTTAGTCTTTCACATGGGGCAGGACCAGGGCTATTTCTTTCTACTTGAGGTAGGACTCCAGATAATAAAATCTTTATAGCTGACCTGCTTCACCCGCCCAAAACCACCCCCACCAGAAGAACGCCTAAAACCCAAGCCGTGTTTTGGGAAATCCAAAAGAGAAGGACATTGATCATTTTCATGGCACATCATGTTAGACATCTCTTGTAAACTCCTGGGAATGTTGGTGGAAGTGGAGTCTGAACCAATTACAACAGTATTGCCTTGTAGCAGTAAAGGAAGTAAAGGTCAGTTCTGCTTCACAGAGTGGTTTGTCACTCTTTCCTCTGGGAAGGCAGGAGGTGCTGCTCTGAGGCTCCTTCCTGCGGGGGTGTGTGGTCTCTGTGTGTTAGCAGCAAAGGAGAGGCTGCTCTGCCTGTGCAAAGGGATTAATTCCTAATTGGTTTTAATGCTTAAGGAACCCATCTGTCTGAGGCAGCAGCAGCAGCCTGCATTGGAACCAAGATTAATTTGCTTGTGAAGAGGAGGGTGAATAGCATAGTTGGCTGTGGTGGAAGTAGTTTGAATTCCACAGGCAGGTCTTCAGGGTACTGGCACAGAGCTGTAACTCTGAAATTAGATACCGTGTGCTGCAGTGATCTGATTACAGTGCAGATCAATTGGAGGCATGGTGAAGTCTCATGTTAATTGTGACTTGATTGCCAGAATGTTATAGTTATTTCTAAAATTCTAACGTGAAATTAAAAAAAAAACCTGAACAAACAGCTTTTAGTTGTGCTGTGGTATAGGGAACTCTTTTTTACGAATCTAGAAGAAAACACTAAGTTTTGTTTCCTGTCTTGTGGAAAATGTCTTTTGTCGCCTTTGGTAGTTAATTGATTCCTTTTTGTACTAACTGCAGCTCCAAGAGAATTTAGATTGGTTGAACTAAGATCCAATGCAATATCTTGGCATAGAATTCCTATCCTTTGATCAGATATTTCTGAACAGAAGCTGCTTGTTGTTGTCAAACTGCATGGCCTGAATTGGGAAATGCTATATTGATAAACAATGAGAAGATATCAGGGGCTGATGATTGAAAAAGAAGAAAGGACCCATCAGACTCATCCATATGAGCTGATTGTACTGGGCAAGACTGCTGGATCTGGGGGAATGCTTTGATGGTGTGGTTAACCACAAATCAGTGATGTGGACAATGCTGGTGATACTTTCTGGTGCTGTGGAGAAATACTGGGGTACAAAGCTGTTGGCTGGCTGCCAGCGCTGTAAAATTGCCTCCACTGAGCCTCTTTGGAGATTGTTACTGTTTACTTGGCTGCATTTTCTCACTTTAGCTACCTTGAAGGCTGTTTCCAAGACTGGATCCATGAGGTTTCTGTTCTGTTTGAAAGCCAAACAGGTAGAACTCCTGACAGATTCCTTACTTGCTGAGATGGGAAAGATAAGTAGTTGATGTCTCTCAAATGCCACAACAGTAAACTATATGATTTATAAATTCAATTTAATTTCAGTTAAAACTGTGTGGCTTCTGTTTTTTTCCATGAAGGTGACAGGATCGCTTCTATGTTCTTACTTTGTATGAAAGGATGTTTGAAGTAGTAGGAAAAAACCAGGAATGGTTCTGGAATCTGTTGCAGAGGCCTGTGGATGGAGCTAGGGAGACTTGTGAGGGAGGGTTGTTTGCTGGAATCCTCTGTTGTCACAGTGGATGGAGGTGTGTGAGCACCAGAGATGGTGACTCAGCAGGAAGGGATCCACTGGGGCTGCTGGAAACAGGGTGTCATTGAGGCCTTGGGCGTGGGAAGGGGAGCAGTGCAAGTGAATGGTCAAGAGCGAGTGTTATTAGTATAAGCCAGAGGACGTGTATTAAATACAGAGGTACCCCTCAGATTATAGTCAGAGCCTGTGTTAAAATAGAAGGGCAACTTCCAAGAACATGGATCAGGAAGGAAGAAACTGGGCAGCTCAGAAGAAAGAGGTGATGCCAGGGCATGTCCTTACCCAGCTTTGTAGGGGCTGGACATCTTGATACATTGTTGAGTATTCAGTTTGAGAACTCTGTGTGGAAGTGCTTAGCCAGGCTATTATAGTCACAGGTCAAGACCTGCTTTATATTTACTGTTTTTGGCAAAGTGACAGTGCAGTAGTCAGTGTCTGCAGTGGCTTGTTGAAATTACCAAATCTGTCTGCAGTGAAAGTCTGATGCCCCTGCCCAGGTAAATTGTTTGAAGGTACCAGCAAGGAATAAATGATTGCAGATTCAGGAAATCCAGGTTTCTCCACATGATGGAACTGTTAAGAAGTGTTTTCCACCCAAAAGAACTTGGGGCCCCTTGCAAGCTGTGACAGCAAACGTATATAGATATGTAGACAACATAAATTACAGACGTTGCTCTTCTGAACTTATGGAACATGTTGTCATCAGCTATCACTAATCTGACAATGCATTATTTGGTAAAGACTTTTGGTTTTGGACTGCTGGCATATTGCAAACCTTAAACATTTTAGACCCTCTTGGTTGGGCAAATTTGCGTATTTAATAGAAGTATGCAATTTACACTATCAGTTGTAAGGTACAAATAAAAGACATGTCTGAAGCTTGTTTTGAAGTTGCCAGGTTGAGTTTGAGGCTCTTAATTCTCCGGTGCACTCAAGCTTTTCTTTTAAGAAGCTCGTGGTTTTCCCATAAAGTAAAATTACATGGATATTTCCATTTTCTGATTAAGGCTTGCAGCCTGTAACAGGCATGGTATCAAGTTGGGTTTGGGTGTTGTCTTTGCCCCTGCCTTCACTATGACGGTGATCATTGTAACAGCTGGTCTCCAGCTGGCCATAAAATTGTTTTTCTGACTTGCCAGTCTGCCATAGATCCAGCCTAAAGAACACAAAAGAGTTGCATAGAATATCATCTTGGACCTCAGCATTGGTGACAGGAGTACTGAGATGCACACATTGGCTGTATATTATCTTACTCTTTTTCACTCTGATTATTGTTACTTGAGGGGAGAAAAAGCCCCATGTAATCTGCAGTCTTTGGAAAGCAATTCATGATTTGAGAGTAGAACGTGTTGTGTGGAACAATGCTCAATTGAATGGGTTACTTTCAGTGATGTTTATTTGCATGACTGTTGGAACTGATGCCTTGAATTAAACTATAAACCTGGAAGATGTTTGCTCTTAAAGTGAGCAGGAAGTTGCTTGTGTTATTGATGATACAGATTTCTCTTTTCAGGGCACAGGTGCAGCAAGTTTTGATGAATTTGGGAATTCAAAGTACCAGAATCGCAGAACTATGAGCAGCTCTGATCGTGCAATGATGAATGCTTTTAAAGAAATCACAAACATGGCAGACAGAATCAACCTCCCTAGAAATATAGTTGTAAGTTCATGTGTCCCTTCCTTAAATTGTTCTGGCATTGACTTAGTTAGCATAATATAATGAGCACATGAATTTTTGATATTGCTGCTAATTAAATGGCCTAGAGTTAATTAAATTTCATCTTTTTGCATTGAAGGATCGAACAAATAATTTATTCAAGCAAGTGTATGAGCAAAAGAGCCTGAAGGGGAGGAGTAATGACGCTATTGCTTCTGCTTGTCTCTACATAGCCTGTAGGCAAGAGGGGGTTCCAAGAACATTTAAAGGTAAGTTTTCAGTGATACAGAGTCAGTTTTGCTATGAAGTAAAGGTTTAGTTACTGTCACTGTAGGAGGTTGGTTTTCTTACCCCTGGACTCTGTCAAATTGGTTATTCTCAGCAGTAGCTCACCTTTGAGGGGAGGGTGGAAAGGTCTCTGGGAATTTGTTACATTTGTGGAGTAGGCTCTTGGTCATGGGGGTTTTAGCATTTGAAATTTATTCTGAGTGTTGGTTAAAAGGCATTGCTTTGATCAGAGGATGGTGGGGACTGTTGTAAGTGAATTTAACTTACTTTGAACCAGCAGTTCTATTGCAACTTCTCCCTGACAGAAATGCAACTCTAGCATTAAGTAACAAATTTCCCTAAGTGAGCTGTATTAATTAGCTCCTTCTGATAAATGTGCCTTGGCTGAAGTTTTGCAAGTTTTCAGAACTTACTTTAGTCATGGTGGCATACAGGACATTGGCCTTCTTTGTGGGTCTTGAGAATCAAATTTGCTTATTTTGAGGGAGCAAATGCTGTGAAGCCTAAAATTTAATTTATACTCTTTCTTCAGAAATATGTGCAGTGTCCAGGATTTCAAAGAAGGAAATAGGCCGGTGTTTTAAGCTTATATTGAAAGCTCTGGAAACCAGTGTTGATTTGATTACAACTGGAGACTTCATGTCACGATTCTGTTCTAATCTGGGTCTTCCCAAACAAGTACAAATGGCAGCAACACACATTGCTCGTAAAGCTGTGGAATTAGATTTGGTTCCTGGGAGAAGCCCTATTTCTGTAGCAGCTGCAGCTATTTACATGGCATCACAAGCTTCTTCAGAGAAAAGGACACAAAAAGGTAAAACTTGACTTTTTTGGTTGTTTTTAGTTTGCCATGTCTTCCTGCTTGAAAGAAAATTCAGTGTTACTGTAAAACTTGGATGAGGTCTGTGCAAACAGTGGTAAGCTCCATTCTAACTGCATAGACCAAACCAGGATCTCCCAGTCCCCAAAATGAACATGGAGTGATTGGCTATGCTCAGTGTAAACTAAGTTAATTTTCTTCCAGCTTTAGGAGTTGAATTCTTGAATGCCTTGGACCAATGCATTCAAATGAGGATAATACTTTAAGTTCACATATGCTAATATTTGCATGTGGTACATTCTGCTGCTCTAAAATACTCCAAACACAAACTTGGGGGCAGTTGCAGGGAGCCCTTGGGCTTTGGATTACATTGAAGCCTTAATCATTCCTGCAGCCAGGGAATCACCTGCATTAGTACATGGTCCTTGGCATACTGTGAGCCTGTGATAAAGATGGAAAGCGTGGGATAGCAGGGTTGCTGTGGATCAGCTGGGGCTGGTTCCCTGTGGGGAGCCAGTAAGGAGTTCAGGACTTTTCTTGAGCCTCAGAGCAGTATGGATCAGCCCCTGGGGCTCAAGGAATGAGGTCTACAGGGCAGCAATGCCCGGGGAAAGAAGTTTGCTAAGGCTGCAGGGGGTAGAACTTAATGTGAGAAATGGATCCAAGTGCTCCTCTGAACCGTCCGGTCCAGTTCAGATAGGAAATGTTAAGAACGTAGCAATTTTTTAGTGAAGAGTTGCTTTTGGATAAAGAATAGCCTTTATTTGTCAGGTTGTGGTGTTTTGTTCTTCATTTGTAACTGCTTATGTCCCTGGAGCTTTCGTGCTGTTGGCACTTTCACGGCCCTGTGAGTGATTTGGAGCCCAGGAAGTTCAGTGCCTTCATCCTTCCTTGTTGTGAGCTACTGGATTTTATCTCTTAAGAGTGATTGTTAAAATACAGCTGCCTGCCGTGGACACCATGACTCCACACTGCTCCAATGTTCTTGGACAATGCTGAAGGCTCTCATGCAGTTCAAGGTTTAAATTCCTACCTTGACTAAATCTTGAATAAATTTAGCTTTCTGTGCATCTCAAACAAGTGTTCTCTCAGCTCATTAGACGATGCTCTGTGCCTCTGCCTTATTTCATGGTGCATTTTAAGGTAAACGTATTTCGTGCTTAACTGGAAGGTATTGCTTTTTGTCTGTGACTCAGTTTTTTGGTTATATTTAATCAAAACATAAAAATGAAGATACAGAAGTTGATTTATTAAAATATTGCTGGTCATATGTAGAGTTTGTGGTAGAAGTTTCTAATGACTTTTGCACTCTTAGCTCTTTGCCAATTTGAAATGTTATTCCAAGATTGATAGGTTAAGTTGAACTGTGGCACATGAGAAGACAGATTTATGTATGCAAAAATAAGAGTCACCACAGTTAAAATAATTTCTACCAGGCTTTTGGGAGAGCTGCAAATGAAGCAAGCATCTAGTGTCTCTTGATAAATTATGCTTGCTGGTTTCTTCAATACAAATGGCAATAGTAAAAACTAATTACTTCTTTGCTTTTTGTTGTAGAAATTGGTGATATTGCTGGTGTGGCTGATGTTACGATTAGACAGTCATACAGGCTGATCTACCCTCGAGCTCCAGATCTTTTCCCAGCAGACTTCAAGTTTGATACCCCGGTAGACAAACTACCACAGCTGTGAGATTCTAGAGGGTTAATTTCTGTTAACTCCTCACCCCCACCCCCCCCCCAAACCAACAAACTCTTTATTTTTTGCCTATAATAAAGGATGTACAAAGTGTTAATATTGGGTCTTCGTGTTGTGGAACTGGAGGATATGGAGATGGATAATAACTGCTGGAAGGCAGGACACATTCCAAGGATAAACAAGCTCATTGTGTGGCATTTTGTATGTATATATTAGTGGAAGTAAATATTTAATAACTGTTGCAACAAACTTAATTTCATATTGTTGTACTTATTTAGATTTCTTTTGTAGGGATCTAGTAAGATGTATTTTGGAGAATTTAAAATATTGTGTAATTCCCAAATAAACTGTTTTCCAAAAACACCATCTTGTGGGTATGACTGCAATGTGACATGCACGTACTGTTGTACTTGCTGAGAACTGGAATGCAGTCCTTGGAATGGTGGAGTGAGCTTCATACTTGTGGGCTTGGTCACAAGGCTGCTTAAATGCTCACTTTCTGGACAATTTCTGATCTCTAGAGTGCTCTAGTAGTTGTAGCTGTAGTGTGGGTGCTTGCACCCAGAATGTAAGCAGTTGCTGAAAAGCTGTTCCAGGTTTTGCTCAGCTGCTGCAGGGTATTTCCAAACTGGTTGCAAAAGGATTGTCCCATCCTTGGCACAGTCTCCCTGATCATCACTGATGTCTCTGCTTTTGTTCTGTGAGTTTGACATAATTACAAAGCAGCTAAAGAGAAGCTCGTGTACTCACTTCAGTTGAATTCCTGGTAACTTCATGGTGCTTGGTACTGTACAAAGGAAGGTAAAAAGTGTTTCTAGTATAAGTTTCTGTTGAATTTCTGACCTGCCAGCCCATCCTGCAGTCTGGCTGGCCTGTGGTTATGTTCCATGTGAGTACTTGCTGTTTGAAATGATGTGCCAGGTGCTGAGTGAAGGCCTGAAGTTGTTCAGCCATGCCCAGACTAAGAGCTTTGAACACTGGTGGTCTCCTGACAGTGTCTCTTTGTGTACAAAGCAACAAATGTGCTTAACTGGGAGTCTTCTGGTTCCTGAGTTCATTTTGTACCACAGGTGCAAATTCAATTTAACCAACCAAATGAACAGCTGAGGGGTCAGCTTGCTGCACATCTGGTCCTAAGCTATCCAGAGGGAAGGCTTTGTCCAGTGCTAATAGCACTAACTGCCAGTAGCCCTCACTGTTTTCTTGCTAGTTGAGCTTTAATGTTCTTCTCCAGTAGAGACTGGAAGTGTGGCAACTCAGCATTTTTGTTTTCTGTAAACAAATGACAACAGTTGTGCAGTCCTGTTACACTGCTGAAGCTGTTGATTGCAGCCATGAAAGATTCTGGTGCAGGTGTTAGAAGAGGTATATTAAATAGTTTGGAGGGTGCACATTCAGTGTCTGATGTATTGCCTTCAGCTTTGTTGCAACGTTTGCTATTACCTGGGCATTCCTGGTCTTGGTCTGACCACCTGCCTTCTCTGTGGGTGAAGGTGGGATGCTTTGAATGGGCAGGGCCCAACCTTTAATGCACTGTTACAGCTTGGGAATGCAAAAGTGGAATTGTTCTACTGTGAGTACTGCTTTCCAGCATAGATCAGTGGGTTAAATCTACTACATGAAGGTTAAAAGTGACTGAAATGTACTCATACTTAATGAGATATGCTCATATGAAATGCTCATACTTAAATCCTTTCAGGCATTGTGCACAAGCACTTGACACATGAGGGATGAGCGAAATTGTTACATACAGCAGAGGCTGTCTGGACAGGAATTTAAATACGTCTGTGCAAAGCTTTGAAGTGCAGCAGATGGAGGCAGGGATGTGCAGTCCTGCCTTGACCCTGCAGTTCCACAAGCAGTTCCTCTATCTCCTGTGGTGTGGGGGTGGCAGTAACTGTGCTGCACAAAGAGGCAGAACTAGGAATATGCTTGAAGGGGCAGGTATATTCAGTATATATATACAGTAGACTGTAGTTAATGTGAAGCATTCCAGGGAAAAAAATGGCCTAGCTTTGAATTAATTTATAGGCAGCTGTGACCCCTTTGGTAGCTCCTGCCCTGCCAGTGTCAGCCAGGCCCAGGGGCAGCAGAGCCAGCATGGGCTGCACTTGGGCTGGGGCAGGCTTTGGGCTCTCTGCTCACTGGGGGATGCACTTGGGGGAGGCAGCTCAGCAGCCAGCTCAGGAGAACGCAGGAGGTTAAAGGGTTGCATTCCCCACACACAAGTGCAAGGGCAGAATACATTCAAGCACTTCCTATGTTCCTTCAACTGCAGTTCAGACTATATCCTTGAAACTCTGGAGCCAGCCCTTTCTGGAGCAATTGTTTAGGCAGGTATGAAGTGAAGTGTCTTGTCTCTGGGCAAAATGGCCTTATGAAATTCCACATGGCTCTTAAGAGTAAAGAATTCTGTTCTAAATGCATTCAGAAAAGAAAGCTTCATCCTCTGCCTAAAGCAGCAGCTCAGTGTGGGGTAGGTAGGTATAGATTCTGGTTTGGTTACACAGCTTGCTATGGAATGGTGGGTAGGAAAGAGACTGTAATGAAGCAGTATCCAGGACTGGGTTGAGAGCTGTCTCCCCCCTGCCCCCAAAGGAAGGGAGATTGCTGATTCAAGCAGGCCAGACTCCAGCTGACAGGGTCTGCTCCTGACAGGACTGGTCCAAGCCAGAGTAGGCTTCTTTCCTTCAGAAAGAAGGGATGCTCACAGGGAGTTTGTAATGTGTTAAAAAAAAAAAAAAAAAAAAATTAAAAAAAGGAAGCCCACTGAGCTCCCACCAAGAGACTGGGTCTCCTCCTGATGGCAAGTTCTTTTCTGAAGTTACCTGTGGAGAAAACATGACCAGCCAATTCAAGAAACAGCAAAATCATGTTTGTGACACAATTTACAAATTACTCTATTTAGAACTTTAATTTGTGATATTAATGACTGCAAAACACTTAGAATGACATTTGTTAAAGGCACATTTCATTTTAATGCATAGTGTACCATTCTAAAATATCCTAATTTCCTTACAAAGTGCTTCAGCAGCCACATACAGATAAAGTATAGCAAAATATATTTACAATCTAGGGTTTAAATCTTAATCTGCCTAAAAATATTTAAAAAACTACGGAGATAAAATTAGTGCTTTTTCAGCTTAACTGGGTGAACATACCCTGCCCTCTATTTTTTTCTAATTTTTTTTTTTTTTTTAGTGATTTGCTTAGATTAAAAAAAAGATTTCTGTACAAGATGTAGTTACAAAAAGGTATGTTTGAGGATACTTTCGTAAGTATTAAGCACCTAGTGAGATGCTTATATATATATATTTGGGAACCAAAAAGGGCGAGCTGACTGTACCTCAAAAGTATTTTTTCAGCTAGATACAGGAACATGATTTGCTTCTTATCAATACAGAACCTGGAAACAAGGAATGCTGAGGAGTTTACTCACTCTGCCCAACGTGATTTGTAGCACTGAGGAAGGTGCCTGCCCCTTTTCTGTGGGGGACCGGCTTGATTTAGACCTATTAACCATTGTTTTGTTTTTTTTCTCCCTTAAGCCTAAGCCTCTCCCCTGTCTGACCCTGCAGGTCTGTCCAGCATAGTGATTTTAAACCACTACCAAGTAGCATTGCATACTCCAGTGGGATGTGTTTCTTCTTTGAATTGATAAAATTACCAATTTTTAATTCATTTGAGTGCAATTCTCACTGCCTTAGCCCATGAACAACAAACTCCTGGCCAGGATGAACCTGTGAGGTTACAGTGCTGAATAGTGCTAGAGGTAAGGATCATGTGGGAAATTTATTTTCCAAGAATTAATGTTTGCTCACAGAACAGCAGATGCCAAAAAATAGGTCTTGGTTTACAAATACACACAGTGTCTGGTCTAAATTACTTTTCAACTTTTGAGGTACAGCTTTTAGTGTTAAGGGGTTTATAAAATATACACTGTTTTTATCAAAAATATTTATACATTCTGTTACAACATATTGCTTTTTACCCTCAGTAACTGCCAATCCAGGGGCTGGAGGTCAGTGGCCTACATGGATACATTTTTTTGTTCACTTGGCCACTATGCAACATCGATGAAGTGGTACAATTAAATTACTTGCCTGGAGGTAAGAATACATTACAACTGCCAAATATACATGTTCACAGCATGTATACATTGAAAATCCTTATGTTTGCTAAGTGATATGATATTGTACAGCAGACAGAGGAGGATGGAGGGGGTGAGATAGGGACTGGGATCTTCCTGCCCCTTCAGGGCGTGGGAAAGGCTCAAGGTGAGTATGGAAGGGGCTGGGCCTGGGCCTTGCAACTGCTCTGCTCTGGGGTTACACTGAGCAATATCCTCCTTACATTCCTCATCCCAACCAGGGCCTTAAGCCGTGCTTAAGGAGCTTGAAGGCAAAACTGTTTGGCAAGTGACTTTGGTAAACTTCCCGGATTTTTCTGGATTTTTCTTTGTAATGGAAGCACTTACACAGTTGTTATCTCAAAGGCAAGGTGTTTAACATTTTTCCTAATAAATACCATAGAAAATTTACAAAACAAGGCATATCTGTTCTCAATACCCTTACTTTAAGAACACAAGATGAAGGTGTACGTAGAAACGTGTAGTTTTAAAGACCGCACAATTTTTAGCTGAAATCATTTGCCTTCTCCGACTAGAACCATGTTCTGTGTGAGTGTCACCAGTATCCCAACTTATTTCAATGTGGCTGAGTGGAGATTACCTAGCTCAAAGTCTGCTTTTCCCACTTAAGGCAGATACTTTAAAAAGCGGTATTATCTGCTGTGGAAGAGTGAGAGAAACTGTACAGATCCACGTGCGCCCGTGTGCGGGAAGTTCAGCACAGCCTGGGGAACGCCATAGACCTGCTTTCCAGTGCTCAGATAAAAAACAATATACAAAGAGACCACTCTTCACAAGAGTGTTAAAACAGTACATAAAATGATCCTCGTGTGATTTAAAAAAACCCAGAAGCTACAGGTGGCACAGAAAGCAATTGAAAGGTCGGTATTCTTCTGAGAGGCATTCTTGTGAGCCAGTCAGCTGGGGCTTCACAGTGAGTGGAAGTTAACACCAATCAGCAATGTAATCAAAATCTCTGAACATTTCCTGCTCTTCTTCTGAAAGTATCCTTGGTTCCCGAGGTGGAGTGAGGATAGGTGCTTCAGAGGTAAATTCATCATCAAAATTACTAACATCTTCTCGTCCTCTAATGGTGGGTACGAAAGGAGGCTTGACTTTCTTGGCCAGTAAAGCATTCCAATCTATTTGCTGTAAAATAAATGAATTGATGTTTAGTTTCCCATCTCTACTGCTTCGTGTCCTTAGAAATACTACTAGTTTGTACTCACTCTGAAAAAGTGATGCTTTTTCACATCCTCAGCATCTTTCTCTCCAGCTCCAAGACGTCGCTCTGGATTTCTTCGTAGCAGCTGACGAAACATGAAAGGTTTCAGTGGAGAAATACAGGGGGAGGGAGAGGAAGGAGGGAGGATGAGTGTAACTGTGTAAGAGCCAATGCCAAGATAAGGAAGACAGTGAAATTCATACTGCCTGACCTATGGACACTCCTTGCCCCTCAAAGAAAGGGACAGACAGAACTTGTGCCCTTTCAGCTTGCCAGCACCCTGTCCCCTGTGGATATTGGCATGAATTTTTACAACAAAAATACCTTCCCTAGGTACTGCCTTAAAACTGTGTTCTGCCTTCTTTAGGCAAACACTTCCCAGGATGAAGCAATCATTTTAAGTTACCGAATATTTATGCTATTAGCTAGTTATGTCACAGTAGTTATTGTGCTCCATTGCTGAATTGGGTGCTAAACTGATACTCAGCATCAGACATTTAAGTGGAGAGGCTGATTCCAAAGGCTTTGGAACTATCTCCAGTATTGCATTTCTATCAACTGTGATAAGGTGCTAACTCAGGCAGGTTCATCAACTGCCTTCCTTTGATAAGCAGAAGTATCTCACTAAGGAACAGCACTAACAACAACCATAACTAAAATCAGCTGTTCCTCGCCAAGAATGGGACTGCAGATGCCATGTGTACAGTGTACCCTGCCCCAGCTGGAATGAAACCAAAAAGATTTAGAAGTCTTTGAATTATAATACTCATGTGACAATGTAATCTACGAAATAGCTCAATGCAGCAGTGTTCTGTTAGAAAAGAGAGCTGAACTACTCAAGTTAGATAAAACTAGGAAATTTAGTTCAGAGAGAAAATAGAGCCCTGAGTGTTTTACATTTGCTCCTAATAGAGGAATGATATAGAAAATTTTCATTTAAGGTGACAGCATAGCACAGCATAAATGAAGCAAGTCTGAAATTTAATTGTTGAAAAAATACACAAAGTGCAGGTTCCTAAAGTATTTTGTTCCTCGCAAAAGTAATTGTTGGAAACAGTACAAGAGGGAGATACTGATACTAATTATTAAAATGTTCTTACCCGTCTCATTATTGAGATGGCTTCTGTAGACAGAAATCGTGGATATCTTACTTCATCGTTTACAATGCTGTCAAACACCTCTTCTTCATCATCTCCAGGGAAGGGAGACTATAATGAAATTAATTTAAAAATTACTGTAAACAGGCTTAAAATCACAATTGAAAACAACAATGCAGCTGAATGTTTGGATTTAGACAACCTGAAACAGATACATGGCTTTCCATAAGGAAGAGAGAAAAGGCAAGTTGGTATTATCCCATAATTCCTACTGAAGGACTGTGCTTTAAAAATGTGCTTTTACATACAGGAACACCTAAAACTGGGATCTTCTTTGAACTCTGACACAGGGTGTACAGAGAACACAGAAAGTGTCAGCTCTTCTTTGGGGTAGCTGCCATTCACAAATAGCATGGTCAAGACTAATTTTCTTTTGTAAAATCGCAGCTCAGTTGTTTTCAAACTTTTGTGAAGTGGCCTGACAGATGTAGGTGACACTGCACAAAGTTTTTGTCCTTTTTAACCTGAAAGGAAGTGAAAGTAAATTGAATGGTCATCTGTTTTTTGAAAAAGAACAAAATCATGAGTATTACTCCAGTTTTTAGCATGGAAGCGATCACTGTGCCACCTGGGAGATAGTGATAAAAAATGGACTAGAAGATAGAGCAGTATATGCAATGGCAAATAAACTTCTCAATAGTGATTTATTTATACCAGCTCATTTACATCAAACTGGGGCTTTTTTGTTTTTGCGTGTTTGGTATAATCTTTCACTACTATCCAGTTTTATGTGTTAAAATTCGCTTCCATTCAAGCTACAGGAGTTAAGAAGTTTATTTTTTCCCCAAAAGCATTTGAAGCAGAAGACTGGTATTGCTGTGCACATCCAGATTTGGTAACAGATGTGTCCTGGAAACTTAGCTCCCCAAAACTGTATGTATAGATGTGCTGTGCTCTTACTTGGAGACACTGATAATAATGTGCCATTACTGGAAATTGATTTAAGACATAATGATGTATTTAAAAATAAAGTGAAGATCTAGAGGCTAAGTCTTTGACCAGTTACAACTTGTGGGCTTCTATAACTGCTGATAATTCAAGCTCCAGACATGACTTGCCAACTTCTCCAGCGTTACAGCAGCCAATATCAGGTGAGCAGCTGCTCAGTATTTCATATTTCTCTTGATGACACACATTAAGATGGTCACTGTAAAGCTGGGTATGCCTATACATGCTGTATAATGAATACTGATAGTGTGGCAGGCAGGGCATATTAAATGTTGACAGGCTGGTATCTTGAGTTTTGTAACCTTTTAAACATTGCTTAGTTTTATGACTGCACTGTACCTTACTAGAACTTACCTCACCCACCAGCATCTCATAGATAAGAACACCAAGACCCCACCAGTCCACAGCTCTTGTATAGGAAGTTTCTGTCAGCACCTCTGGAGCCAGAAATTCCGGTGTGCCACAGAATGTGCTTGTCCTGTCTCCAAATCCCATTCCTGAAAGTTACAGATAATGAAAAGCAAGCACTATTTTCTGCCATTCCACAACCTAACCCTCAAACAGAACCTCTCTCCAGAGCAACTTCAACTGATACTGTAGATCCAAGGCCTATGTGCTGACAGTTCAGGCCAATGAGGTCAAGCATTCCCTCCTTCTTCCTCCCCATGCCTCTGTTTCACATGTGCTTCTGTTCAAATCTTTTCATCTCTCACTGTATGCAATGAGCCAGATTAAGGTTCCAGTTACACCTCTGTCACCCCATTATCTTTGCTTGGAAAGATACAAACAATCTTATGCTCTATTTCTACCAGTTAACAAAAGAAAATGCAGTACACACACAGTTTAGTCAAACATGACCCTCTGGATACTTCTGTAGTGCAAACTACATATAGTAAAGTAAAACATGGAGTGTAGTGAAAGAACTTGGAGCAAAATAAGCCCTGTGTATTTGCCAGAAGGGCACAATTTCGGACATCAGCACCACCAGGCCTGATGTGACATGACAAGGGGAGCTGCTGCAGGAAACTTGAGAAAAGCATTTATTGTAGCAGTCAGTGAAGGAAAGAGCTTCCCTTCTCATTTTGTTTTATCATTTACAGAACTTATTTGTAGCCACATTCACAGGACTTGCCTGGCACTCATGTCTGAAGACCTACCAAATTTACCCTATTCCCTCTTAGGCTAGCTAAAAGGAAAAGATATGGAAGACAGGTTATAAAAATTGAAAAGGCATCTTTGCCCACACAATGGGTTTTGAGAAAGACACTGTAATAGCTGCCTCTGTTTGGTAGTTGCCAGTAGTGAGATGCTTGAAAGTTACTTTCTAGGCTTCCCTTTTGGGATAATCTCTCAATTTTAGCTACAGTATACTTTGCATGTCATTTCCATATACTTAGAGTTGCAACTATTTCAGAGCTAAAAAAATGTAAAAAAGTAAGAGCTTGGTATGGATTATAATGATACTTCATTTTGTTGTACAGTGTCAACATGTTTAGAACAAGGAAACTACCTAATGCTTTTTCTACTGACTTGTAAAATGCACAGTGTGCCTTGTTAATAAGCAGAGATGTGATGAGGTTAGAGTCAGATGATGCTCACAACTGACAAAAAATAAATAAAAGTAATAAGGCAATGCTCAGGTGCTCCTGGTACTTCTCTACTAAGGAACGTCCTCCTATCTCCACATTTGTACAATCAGAGATGTATTTTTTTCCTTCAAATGATACATGGTAATTAGACACTATACACATCTAACAGCCCAAAACTCTCAAGGAACAGGCAAGAGTAGGACAAACTACGGAATTCCCCTAGAAAGAAGATTTAAGGGCCATTACCTTCTTTGCAAAGACCAAAGTCAGCAATTTTCACAAAGCCTTCTGTATCCAGCAGTAAGTTATCCAACTTCAAATCTCTAAATGAACATTTGAGAACAGAATTGCATCACTTGATGTTTCTTCAGTACTATTGAGAACAGCTGAAATTCATCTGTTGGAAATGACTACTTACCTGTACACTATTTTGTGCTCATGTAAATACTGAAGTCCAAGAACCACACATGCAGCATAAAATCTGTTGAAAAAATTAAAATTTCAATGGAATTTAGTCTTGCTTTTCAGAATGTGAAGTCCATTATTATTGATTTTTTAAAATGAGCTATCCTTTGAAGATTACCAATTGTTTTTTCAGTTCTATACAAGGCCAAAGTTTTACAGCCACATGGCAAAAACACTTAAACGTGCAGCTTTCAAACTGTAGTATGTTTGCTTGGCCTGGAGGATACATTTTCTGTAGTGCCCACTGCCATAGCATTGAAGGTTTTCTAAATCAGCTTATTCTTTCCTTTTTTAGCCTTGTCTGCTATTTTAACTCTCCATTCAGCTTTTTTATGTTATCTTAAAAAACAAGTATAAAAATTAAATATTTGTCGACAGATTTTGAATTCAATGAAGATTCAGGCACATTAAACCTGCATGTCTTTCTCTAGCAAAATCAGTTAGAATCTCCAACCCTTTTAAAAACTTAAGCAGCATTTACTGAAGGACATAATGTGGTGGCATGTGGTGATAAAGCCCTTAGTTCTTATCCACTGAGCAAAGTGCCCTTCACTTAATGCCACAGGAAGGCAGGGATACTCACACTGCTCTGGGTTCAGAGAAGACATCAGTATGAATGTGCATCATCAGGTCCCCACCAGCAGCATATTCCATTACAAAGCACACGTGATCTTTGGTTTGGAAACAAGCAAAAAGGTTCACCAAGAAGGGATGTCTTACACTATTCACAGTTTCAAATATTCGCTTTTCACACATCAAGCTGCAAACAAAACCAGGAACAATTTAAAGCTGAGTGCTGAACCACAGTTTTTCAGTTCTCAGAAACTACTGGTATTTTATACCTTGTGCTTTTTGCTCCATTCCTCAGGATAAGATAATGGGTTTTTTTCAAGAGATTTTAATACCAGGATTTCATGAAACTATATTTAGCTTTCCCAAATAAAAAGAAGAAACCTAGTAGTCCATGAAAAATATGCCCTAACAATTTTCCTTCCAAATACTCAGATTGCATTAACTATACATTGATATCTTGTGACATTCATTTCAACCCATTTTTAATTTTAATTGTATACAATACATAAAGTAGAAAACCAGTGACAGTATCACAGATACCTATCTACAGTAATAAGCCCTGTTATCGCTCCTTAAATCGTTTAAGTTGTAGCTTATGGTTAATACAGCTATCTTTCTTCCTGCAAATGAATACACTCTTAAACAGTTGCAAAAACACCTTCCTGGACTAAAACCAAACAGTTTTGTAACAGCATCTTCACTTCCAAGCAAATTAAAAAAAAAATCTGAGTTTTGGGTCAAAAAGATTGAAAAGCACCCAACAGTGGAGTATACAAAGGGAAACTGATGGACAGAGCATGACAGTATGCTACAGGTTGAGAAATAGCAACACCAGTTTTGCCAGTGAAGAAAACAGTCCCTGTTATCCCCTAATGTGATGGGAATCTATGGAAGTAGTAATTAGAATAAACAATTGCAAGAGAACTTAAAAATCAAAAAGAGGATCAGCTTTAAGTCAGAGCTGTGGTTCAGGCATGGTAGAATGGGCACTAAAACAAACCAGGGGTTAACTCTGCTCCATCCTTGCCCCACAACAAGACTACACATCTGCAGCAGCCAACTATGCAGGGAGTTGACAACAATTCTTCCACTCAACTGCTGCTGTGTGGTAGAGCACACGATTGATGGAATCCATGTGTTACATTGTACATACTGACCTGTCTACTTCATCACGGGCCACAATATCTCCTTTCTTTAAGGCTTTAATAGCAAACATCTCGTTTGTGTTTTTGTATTCTGCCAACAGCACCTAAAACAGAAGATATAAATTTAAGAGCTGGATCTAGATTTTGGTAAAGTCTCGACACTTGATACAGCCTTTTGACATTTACCTTTCCAAAATGTCCTCTGCCCAGTACAGCACAGCATCTGAAATCCTTCAGACTGAACTGAAATCTTTGTTGTGATCTATGCAAATAAAAAAGAAGTCATCAAGTTTCTAGTTTGTCAGCATTACGAAATATTATTCATATCAAAACAGCCAAACCACTGCTTTTTTACCTTCTATCTTCAGGCTCTCTGGGGTTGGTGTATTTCATGTCTGAATGGGGAGCATCAGACTCACAGATTATTTCAGGCTGGAGTTTTGGAACAATACTATTTCTGCCATTTTCAAAATCAAAAGTTGTTACTTCATCCTGTGAAGAACAAGAAACCTGAAAATTTGAAACTGATTGTGAAGGCAAGTAAATGCAGAAATTTTACTATAAGCATGTGAAATTCTTAATACATGCATTACCTAGGCTAATAAGCTAGATGATAAGCTTTAAACAGACTGATGAAACCTACTGTTCCAGTCGTTCTGCTCTTTCTTAATAAAACCATTTTATCCTGAATACTCTAATATTGGAGATCTGGTTTTTTTCTGTGGTGGAACCAATGACATGGAGAGTTAAGCACACCAACCACAAAAACAGTTTGCCACCAAGAGCAATCAGAGCATTCTACTGAGACAATTCTCCATGGGGAAGCTAAGGGAGCATGTGCTGATACATAAAAGAAGAAATTAATCATGAAGATGCCAATATTACAACCTTGTTTAACTGTATAACCCAAGATTCTTAAAAGTTACTTGCCTGGGAAGGCACATCAGGAGCCTTTATCTCAGAGGAAGATTCACATATTTCCACAAGGGAAGATGCTCGGGGTGGAGCAGGTGGAGGCTCAGGCTCAAGTTCAAAGTCCAATTTGGCTACAGGAGAGTCACTGACAAAGAAACAAATAACTCCTCAGTGTATAGCAAAGACTATTTTAATATCTGTAGATTTCTTTTAAACCAAACCTTGTGTGTGGATCTAGCTATAAAACAGTTTTTCTCGACTAAAACATGGAAAGGTCTGTAGCCTTGCAGAATGATCAGAGTCTGCACACATTGTGTACATTAGGGCAGAAGCATCTCACTGTTCCCTCCTGCACTCAGGAGTACTGCAAAGCTGCAGGGGTCACCTACCTGGCTGGCAGGGTCAGTTCAGCAAGCTGGGCATCCACCACTGGCCCCGTGGCAGGCACTGATGCTTGGGGGCTGAAGGTGCCAGAGTGATTCACTGTAGGAATGGCTCTTCTTACCAGCCTTCCCCAAGTGGCAATATTAATATTCATCTGAGGAGCTCTGAGAAATGTTTTGCCTATAAATGTTGTGAAAAAAGAAAACAGAGTGCAAGTCATTTCCTTACTCATTACCAAAACCAATAATTATAAAAAGCCCATAATAATCAATTGACAGTTTATGAAGAACAAACTGAATTTGTCATATTCCGTAGCAATTTCTAATTATTCACAATTAAATGCTAATGCATAATAAGGAATTTTAATACAAAAGATTTCTAAATGCAATGCCAAATCCTTCATTATCAACTGCATTATTTGCAGGCAAACATTAGACCTCTGTATAAAAAATATCACAGATCTATGTAATTTTTAAGCTTTGCAATTTTAAAGTGTAATGTTTATATTAAACAATCACCTTGCTGTTTCGAAAAAATTTTCTTCTGCCTCTGGAGTTTTGGTCTTCTTTCAATAACTGGATTAAAAAATGTAACCTGCAGTTCAAATAACACGTGTTATAATTCAAGTTTCAGAACAAAACACATCCTTAAAAGTTTAAGGAAAACTTGATAAACTATTCTGCAATGTAATACTGCAAGTATGTTCAAGTTCTTCAAAGAAACATTCTTACCTCTGCAAACAGAGTGCCCTGGGGTTCAAGATAGAGACACATGCCATGCCGCTGGTTGTCCAGGAAATCTTCCAACCTCAGAAACTTAACTGCACACAAAGATCTCCAGTCACGCCAATAAACTGAGATTTCTAATTCACGTGACTATGACAGGAAACACAGACACAGGAAATCACTTATTAGTAATTGTTCTGCAAGAGTTACCTGTACAATATTAAGATCAAGCAACTCAAGGATCAAGATACAAAGCTGTTACTTTAAAAGGCTGTCAGGGCTAACCAGTCAGACTGAACAAGCTCTCATTAGGATGAGCACAGCATTTCACTTCAGTTCAGATGTGATCTTCAGTGTACAAATAAAAGCATAAGTGTAACATTTCCCAAGAGAGTAAAAGCAGAGAGCTACAGTCACCAGACTTTTTGGGTCAATCTAACAACACTGCTTGTTCAAGATATTTTAGCTCAAGCACTGACAACAAAGTTTGATATGTCTTCAGAAACCTGAGTTTTAGTAGTTTTCCATATTATTTGTAAGTATCAATTTCATGCCTGCAGACATTTTAGTACTTGCATACACATGATGATGCAAAACTTTAAAGAGTATCTCTAGAAATGCATACACTTTTTGCAACATGTCATGAACAGGGGCCAAAACCCTTAAAATAACAGGAACTACTGCTGTAGCTTGCTGATGCGGTTTATGTATTCTTAGGGTGTCTTGTATGTGAGTTACAAAAACCTGTCCCAGAAGAGAAGAATCCTGCAATACAATGTAACAGCAACATCGTATGTAACTAGTTTAATTCCACTGTGATACATCAGTTTACTCTCTACCATAGCCATAAGAGGTTTTAAAAGAAGTAAAAGCCAATAAGAAGCACCAGATTTAAAAAAAATGGGGTTTGGAACAGCAGAAGCAAAGTCCTTTTCTAGCACCAAAAGCTGAGTTCTTAGGTAGAGACCATGACACACAAAAGGCTGGCAGGAGCAGCTACTACACTGAGTAGTTCTAGTCTTAATCTGAGAACAACTGAGGCTTCAGGGCTCCACAGCTGCTTGTTTTTTTCCTGCATTACTCCTGACTGTAACCTGAATTTTTCTACCTGCAAGTGTAAAATTGCGTCCCTCCTAGATAGAGGGAATCTGGATTGGGGATCAGTGGGAAAAAAACAAAAACAGGAAAGTAGCTTTTGTTTTTTTTATATGTTTTAAGAATATACTAGAGATAACATTTAAACTCCTAAAATATAGTGTAATTTTCACTCCATATTTAACACTGATGGAAAAAAACAATCCTTGTACTTAAAATACTAAGACTATCAGGTATCTAAAAAGAAATGCTGATTAAATCAATATAACAAATTCTACTTCAAAAGTATCAATTCAATACTTGGGCCCTCCAAGTAACATTTAAAGTTATAAGAAGTACTACTAATGAATTTATTATTCCTGAAGAACTGACCAGCTTTACATAAGAACATTTCTATAAAAACACTGTAAAAATTCTATGACATAGTTTTACCAAAACATCCAAACTGTATCTGAAATTGTATCTGATATCACAATTTCCTGATAAATAATTAAAAGCTGATGACCCAAATAAAAATATAAGCACCATCTATCACAATCTGAAAACCCACTAAGGGTCAGATCTTGGCAAAAATATTACATCAATTTGTAAGTCAGAAAAGGTAAGATTTCTAGAATGCTGGCCCAGCACAACAGCCTAACCCCAGGGAGCTCATTCTGGTAAAGATGGGAATACTTGCACTTACGGAATTTGAACAAAACGACAGCAACGGGGGAAAGAAAAGCAACATGAAATTAATACAGAGAATCAACTACAGCTGTCAATGAACTCAGACCACATTTTTACCCTGTCTAGTTCCAGTGTAAATTTCTGATCCCATGACTGATTGGAAATCGGTTTCCAGCTAGTTTGACCAACCACAGTGTTATCCAGCTTCAGTACAGCACAGACTTCATCTGTAAGTAAAGTACACAAACTCAGCTTAAATCTTTAAGAGGATTTTCCACAAAAAAAACCAAACCCAAAAAAACCCCCTCAAGTAAGTTTCTCTTAGAAATGCAATCTCATATTTAATTGGTTCTTATGGGCATAATAGTGTGGTTGTGCTTTTGCTTTTGTTAACAGCTTAACAGGTGAAGAAACAGCTAAGTTTAAAGCTTTGAATCAATTTAGTATTTTAAATTACAGAACACATCATGCCCATGAAAATTTAAATAAAAGACATGCATAAAAACAAGAGAAGTAAGGGTATACTGAACTGGACAAGTCATCAGTTTTCAGAAGGTTTCTACTACTCCCACTTTTACTTTTACTGGGTCTGCTTATGAAAGATGATCTGGCTTCATTTGGACTCCAGCCAGGTAACGTAATCGATGTGGCTTTTGATCGACCAGGGACATTTTCCAAAATATCTTGGCAGCCCATGAGCCTCACTTCCAGGGTACCTAGAAGAAGGACAATGATTTATGAAAGATTTCTGCTCTTAAGTAAACCAAGTGAATGACTAATGACTGATTGATGGCAATAGCTCACATTCTGACTCCCACAGGGTATAACAGAAATATCAGATGAAATCAAAAGACAAATCCAAGACACACATATATACTGAAAATAAAAGCATTAAAAGTCAACTATGTGGGACTCAACCTTCTAGAAAAGAGCAACACTTCACCAAGGTAACACAAAATAAGTTTTTGTTCTGTGTCTCAGAAGTATATTTGTTTCTTCACTTGGGAACCTAACTGACTTGGGTTCAAGTTGTAAGCAGTGTCATTTTTTAAGACTGACAAACTTCAAGTCTCATATTAAAACAATCTTGCAGATGGAGCAATAACAATTTTTAATGAGTTTTATATAATGAATTAATATTGAATAAAATTAACAAACTATTGAAACTACAGATTTGTGTAAGAAATCACACTCTAAGAAGTCACATTTGCCTGTTGCATGCTGAAGTCAAATTTGAATTAGTATGTAATTTAAAATCATTGAATTGTTCCAACTTGACTGAATTTGGATTTATAAAAGCTGAGACAAGAAGCTACTCTGCAACAAGCTATTCTTCCAAATCTTCTACATCTTCAACCAAATGAGGTATAGAGGCTGCTGTTCAAATTGAAAAGGGTTTCCTCCAGCAGCACAAAAACATCTGAATACCACAGATGGTTACAAGAATGGTAGGCTGACTTCATCCTGTGCAAGATAACATCTATAAAACTGTGACACTACCAACTGACAAAATCAGCTTCCAGAAGTGGTGAAATTAGCCAGTTCATAATCAGCGTCAGCTAGAAATGCAGCTCTGAAATGCAGTCTTCTTTTGATAGCAAATGTACGTAACCATGAAACTTAAAAAGTACTCTTTTGGAACAGAAACTAAAGTCAGACTTGATCTAAAAATGATTTGGCAACATCATAGCCCACAAAACAGACACCAAGAAACCAGTCTAAGAAGAAATCCCAACCTGTAGGAAGCTAACAGCCGTAAGTGACAGCTAAGCATTACGCTATGAAGACAAAGAGATGCTGTTGGCTTCCGAAACAGGTTAAAAGGTAAAAGAATACTTCACTCCCAAACTCTGTTTAGAAAAAAAAAAGACATTAATAAGCAGAAAAGCTATAGTCTTGTATAAGGAATGGATGCAAATCAGAAAGTTAGGTTGATGCACTTTAGGAAGTATGACAGTAGCACTGCTCTTTTTTCACAAAGCATTAGAGGCAAAACACAAAGACACTGTTCATTTAAATCCAGCTCAATACAAAAGCTGTTTGTGTAGGCAATATGAAAGTGAAACTATTAAGAACTTCACAAGCATGTAGCTTTGTTGTGTCAATTTCTATTGAAAATTTTTCATTTGTATCAGTAAATCACGTTTAAAGAGAAATTGTCACTATAATGTATCTGACCCTTAATTATGAATTACAGGAAAAGAAAAAAAATGCAGGCTGTTTTAAACTGAAGGCATGATACTTCCTGCCTACAGTCACTGATCATTTGAGATTTCATTTGATGAAAAAAGTTCCTCTTACCACACAACTTTACAAGGACACTTCGTTGAGGTCCTGATAAACCACAGTGCAAGAGAATAGACTTGCTCCATATAATTATTATTATTATTACTATATTGTAGCTTAGCAGAAGAGTTCCTCTTTTTGTTTTGAAATATAACCCACACTACTTCAAAGCTAAATTCTGGTTTCAGTTATACATGTATAACCTGAGTAACATTTGAATTACAGGTGTTTATTTTGTAATAAGCTTACTCCCTTAGTAGTAGGCTTAAAATTACATGCAAAATGTGTTAGGAAACAAAACATAAAATCAAACCTATCTGTTCTAGTAACTCTTATGTGACCACTCATTACATAAATTTAAAACAGCAACATACCCCCAAGCAGTCAAAAGCATGTTTTTCTCACAGAACACTGTGAGGCAAATGTTCAAGACCTTTGTTAAAGTATGGTTCATCTCTTGAAAGCTTACTTTCAATGAAGGACAATTCCAGGTGACCCAAAGTATGAGGAGTTCCTAGGTTACATTTATATGTAAATATAGTGGTCCCTCACAGTAGGCTAAGTCTCCTAAAAAAAAATCACCCCCATGTTTATTTGCAAGGAAAACAACTGACACAAACAAATGAGTCTTCAACGTTTTCATGCATGTTTGTTAGGACCTCCTTCTCTGGATTACAAATATGATGCATGTTTTGGTAGTATAAATCTCACCTTCCAGCTATCCAGTGAGGTCCAGGGGGTGAAACAGAAACTGGGAGAAAAGTTGGGTGCCTATCTCCAGCTCTGTCCCCTATTTGTTGTATGATCAGGGCAACTCAAGCCTTCTGCAACTTAATTTCCCTATCTCTAAAACGGGGATAATGATACTTATCCACCTTGATGACAAGTACTTGATAATCTAAAGATGAAAGCCATTTGTTAAATGCTAGCAATATAATTCCACAGGTAGCTATTTAGGGCCAGAACTTCACATTTTCAATAAGTTTATAAAACAGTCAACAAATAAATCAGAGAAACTTATCTGCATTTTTTGCAGTGCACAGACACTTGGAAACCCTAAATGCCTTTGTCTAGGAAAAGAACAACAATTAAATATGCCCACTAAGAAATACAGTTGGCATTAAAGACTTGTTTTAAACCATTAATTAAGATCAAAAAAAGAAAAAGAAAAAAGCTCCTTAAATCATACCTGTTAAAGCTGCTGGTTTGGACAGTGTACTATACTGGTTTTGAGTAGATATTACACTCTGACGAGGACTTAATGTCGGTGAAGAGACTAATGAAAGCTCTTCTATAATAATACTGCTTTTGGGATGGTTTTTAGGAAGTTCATTCAATCTCTGTTCCAGTGAATATTTCAAGAGATCCAGCTTCTGGCTTGATTCATTAAATCTTGCTTGTGCCTTTTTAAAATAAAAAGAAATTTGAAATAGTTCAATTTTTTTTCTTAAAGAACCTTTGAAACAAAGTATCAGAAATTGTAATGACATGAATTACTTCTGAAAGTGCCTTTCTGTCAGTGACTTTCCCAGATCCAAGTAATTTCATCACATTTTTTGCACCTTCTGCTACAGCATACTCTATCCTAAAATGATGCCGTAATTCTTCCATTCGGAGTTCAAGAGGGCTTATCACAGGTTTTGCTGCAAGGAGATATAAACAAAGAACCTTCATTGAAGATAACAACCAGGTTTAATTTCTTTAATATCAATCCCTCCCCCATATAAATAGAGGGGAGAAGAAAGAGGAAAAAAAACCAAGAGAAATGCATATTTGGTAGTCCAAAAAGAAGCCTGAAGTATGTCATAAAATGTCATAAAAGCAACAGTGAAATTTTAGGCATCTGCATTTGAATGAAGAAATAACTGATCAGGGCCTCAATTCAACAAACAGCTCCTACTCCCCAAAGAGCTATAATTGCTAGAGGATGCAAGAAAAATAATATATCTTCAGGGGAGTTAAGGGACAAATCCCAAATATTCAACTGGCCAAAGAGGTTTTGAGACTTCAATAGTTCTGAACTACAATGTGAGCATTTATCTTTTAAACTGCTTTGTAGCCAAGTAGATCCCTGATCAGTTTCTGATAATCCTCCTGCCTCGCTTGAAATCCTGTGGATCTGGCTTCTGCCAGCACAGAGAAATGTAAGAGATCCATACACTGACTTTGCCAAATAGTCTGGGTTAACCATTCTAACGTCCACATCTACAGTTTAGATATCCTAAACAACACTTCCTGGATATATTCCTCTCTGTTTAAAGCTCTAAGAATAGTAGGAACACAAAAAGGCATTGGAAAGCCCTTTCTTGCTTGAGTATCTTTCATTTTCTTTTAAACAAATGATATACATAACCCATGTGCAAAAATGGGGAGTTAAAAAGTGGTGTGCAAAAACAAACACAGAAACCAAACACCTCACATACAACAAAACAAAACATGCACACGTTTTTCATTATCTAGGATATATCCAGGCCCTAACTACAAGCATTGTCATACAACTTCGATATTCAGAAATGCACATGAATAAAGTTCAAGACTTAGAGATATACCCATTTGCCTGTAAGTTTCTAGTATATTCATGCTATTAGAGCTTAGGGGTAATTTTTTTATTATTTGAAGATTTGCAGCGAAATGCAAGCTTAAAAATACTTCTGAAATGCAGCATGAGTATTTCAAGTCAGGTCATTTTAAAAACACTTTTTTGTTGCTTTAAATAGTTGCTTACCACTCAATCTAGCCTAAATACCTATAAAAACAGGAAAAATTCTCCTCTATCTGTGCTTGCACTAGGAATAATAAGGTCAATCTAAGTATAACAAGCAGGCTTGGTACTGTATTTTTTTTTTAACATCAGATTATAAAGATTATATGCTTTAAAGAAAATCACAAATTAATAAGACGAAAGCATGCATGGAGGGAGAAGGTAGATCACAAAGCAAAAATGGAATGCATAAGGTATAAAAAGGATGATAAAGAGATTGTATTTCTCTTCATTACAATGAAGGTATTTTCCTTCAAGTCACATGTATTTGGCATTCCAACACACACAAAGTTTTGTCTAGTCTCTGATTATTTTTGGTTCATGCAAGCTTTATCAAACATTCCTACTAAAAATTTATGGTAACTCCGTGTGCATATGGGTATATATCCAAATGGCATTCTGACATTAATGATTCATATTTCCTTTCTACACCATCACCATTATCAAAAGCCAATTCATTGGTCTGGACTGCCTGAAGAATCTGCATCCTTATAACTTCTATTTTTGTCTTGCTGTCCTGAAGCATCTGCTGAGCTGTGGCAAGAAGTTTTCGATCCTATTAAAAAAAACAGAGAAGTTGTAATCATAAACTTCTTCATGGAACAAGACACATTGAAAGTTTCAAAACACACAGGAACAAGAACTAAATCTATGCATTTCATTTGGTATAGCATTAGGCAAACTAACCACATTATGATATTAGTAGAAATTAAGTTAGGACAGAGGCATTGGTTGATTAAAGACTATAAACCACTCCCACAGAAACTGTATGTGTTTCAAGCTGCGTAAAGGAGGCTTGATCTAGAAACATTACATGTGTAGATTAATGTTTTGTAAGCTGATACTAAAGAAAGAAGATATTAAGTGCAAAATACCTCCAAAACTATGTAGGATGTCTCCAACTTACTTTGGGTATGGTAAGAACTCTTGTAATAGACAAATTTGCTAGACCAAGCCCACATAAAAGTAATTGTACTAGTTAATCTGAGCTGATTTTCAATATTGAAATGAGAAATATGAAGTTGTTTACATAGCACATTATGTCTGCAGTACAATTTTCTGAACAAAAGAAAGCTGAAGATTTTTTGCATTAATACGTAACAAGCAAGAGCTACTTCATCAGCTATTTCATCAGCAAGCTAAGTACAGTACAGTACTTTTTAATCTAAACAAACTAAGATAACCAAGTTTCATTTTCAAAAGCAGTATCACAAGAAGCTGTTTAGAAGAGAACATTCCTAAAGATGAACTTTCATAAACTTCTATGGCTGCCATGTGGCTCCCTCTCTGTACTCTGGGAATTACCAGACAGTTTAAAGGTCATCTGACTTGCAATAAGAACAAAACAAAACAAACAAACAAAAAAATACAAGAAAATTTAAGGCAGTGTATTTGTCCTGTCCATGCGGTACCAATCAATCACAGTAATTAAGAGCACTCAGTGCAGATGTGCACCACACTTGCTATAGCCCACAGGGTATTTTGGTTAACTCATTTTGTAGCCATTCTATAACCTCATTAGTAAGTTACCTTCCCATGGACATGGTTTATACATATATTTTTAATTTTATAATGGAGTTATCAATTATGTAAGAAGCTAAAGAAATTAAATTCTTCCCTTGCCACAACCAAGACAAAGAACTGCAGTGAAGCTCAGGTGCCAGAGCTGGAAATACTGGCACCATGAAGCATACTGTAAGAAAAATCTGTATGCTGAGAAATTTACCTTCAGAGAGCTCCTCTATGACCTTGCACCCTATGTATTACTCACTCAGGTATTTTAATGCTGCCCTGTGTTCTGCAGGGTAGATACACCAAGATCTACATATCAAAAGAGTTTGGTTGCATGGAAAGAAATTGCATACACTCTGCATACCATAGGTTCACAACTCTTGAATTTAAGTTTTAGTATTAATCAACATTTTAGGGAGATACCACTAGTTTTCATATTTTAAGATTCCATGTTAGCTATCCAATTAATGATCACAATGACTTTCCTAAATCAGTACTTTCTCAAATACAGATGTGAAATTTTGAAATAATCACTGACTTTAGCAGAGTATAGGATTTAAACAGCAGATTACAAGCCACTCTAGAATCCAGTATTAAACCTCATCCAAGCATAACTCTGATGTACAAATATGCTGTGTTTCTTTGTCTGTATCTTCACTTTTATCTTATTTTTAAACTTGCTGCTCTCGATTATCCCTCATAGTCTCTTACTGGAATGGATTTGCTTGCTCAGGAGCAACATTAGCCTGTCAACGTGTAGAATGGAAGCAATTCAGCATTACAGAGATATCCTTGTGTTTTAAAGAGACAGAAGATCCCATCTTCAGAATCAAAATGTATGTGTAATGCTCAGCAACTCTTCTAGTGTTGTAGACTGAATACAAAGCATTTCAATGCATCTTCTGAGTACAGAAGAACTGACACTGCCTGTAAAACTGATCTGCAAAGCTGTCATGGGATCTCAGAGAACCTACACACGTCCAAGGAAAGATGATCGTTATCTCAGAAATGTTTAAGTCCAAAAAGGTTGAGCTGAATGTTACTGAAGCAAGTAAAGTACAAAGGGAAAAGCTTCCCATGAGATGAGTTTATTAACAGACTACTTTTTCATTTTTAGAAAACAAATTATAACCTTCCTCCATTAAATTTAAGTCTGAAAATAATACAACAGATTCAAAATTAGATCATATAGTACACTTGAAGAAAGGTCACAAATGAGTTTAATATGTCTAAAGATAGTCCTATGACTACTTTTTAGAGAGCTACTGGGTTACTGGGATTGGATTCTAACTGGGGATTTTCTGCCCCTTTTGCCCACCCACATCCAGATGCTGGATTCTTTTAAGCTCTGCTTTTTAAAATGTAATCAGCATGCTCAAGCCTACAGTTCAAACCTGCCTAACTCACTACTGAGCTTAAAAAAAAAAAAAAAAGAGAGAATGAATACCCACCATTTCCATCCTGTTTGCTGAAGTGGCTGGCAATGCTTTTGTGCTTTCCAGCTTGCTCTCTCCTGCCCAGTTACTATATACTCCCAATCTGGTAGGCTCACTTAAGCATTTACCAATCGCAAATACAAGATTCAATCATAAATTTTAATTACATGTCTCAATCTAAAGCAAACCAGAATTTATCTTCTCTACCTAGTCTGATCAAAGCCTGCTAATAATGTCTAATATTACAGCCTCAGTGTTTAGTTAAGTTTTCCAGCCTGTTATAAGTTTACTTACCAAGGGTTTATTAGAAACCTAATTCATGTACGTCTTTTGATCCATTTGGGTCAGCTGATTATTAGTTTTAAGTGTACCTGATGTTAAGGACATGGCCCCAGAGGATGTAGACTCCAAGGGTTTCCAGGGACTGTGGTGGATGGACAGCATTCCCAGGACCTTAGTCATAATGTGCACTCCAGATATTTCTTCTATTTCCCCCAGCTAGAACGTTACAGGTCACTTTCAGATAAGGCTACCTGGGACAGAAGGAACTTGATGGCACCTCTGGTCCATTGAGTCTAAACTCATTTTCTGGGAGAAAGCAGCACTGCCTACTATTTTTTCAAGGTATAAGGAAGTTCATACAGTAGGCAGATACAAAGTGATCTGTCTCTGCACCAACACCTAGCCCAAACTGAGTCACAAACATGAAGTTCCTTTCCAAAACTTTCTGGTTAAAATCAGTTATAAGGGGTAGCAATGTAATTCCCAGATGCCTACTCTTCAAGCCAACACTTCCTTTCAGTAAGTTCACTGACCTAGGTAGCTGTTGGCTCAGCTAAGATCTTAAAACCTTTCAATTTTACTTACTACTGTCTGGACACAAAAACATCTAACCAGGTTACTACATAGTATTTGTTAGGTCTACTCCTGTGTTTCCCCTTAGTTTGGAAATTAATCTCCCTAATGATCTAGTAAATGTTAATGAAAAGAACAGCTAATGAGTAATGAATGAAAGGTGAAGGAGCAGGTAAGCAGAGCATCTTCCCCTCCCTTTTTTCTCATTTGAGAACTATGACTGCCTTATACTCAACAAAATGTGTTGTTGTTGGGGGTGGGGTTTAGTTTCTGGATTTGGTTTTGTTGACTTTTTTGATTTTGTTTTGTTTTCTTTCATTTAAAAGTTTTGGATTGTCTTTCACTTAAGTTAAAGGATTTTTAGAGTACAATGAATTTTATTACATAGAACAAATATGTAGTAAGTCAAACCCATTTAGAGATTAGCAAACACTTTCCCTCTACCTCCTTGGAAAATTCTGGTGCTACGAAGAGAGAGTGAGTGCAAGTACTCAAAATTCAGATGTAAGAACAAGTGTGGCTTTATATTTAATTTCACTTTTTTCTATCAGTTTCTACCTCTAGATGACCACACTTCCATAAAAAAAAAAATTTCCATGTGTATTTTATGTGCATGTGTACCAATGCAGGTTATGACAACTCTATCATACTACTACACACTTCTGATTGAAGCATGTGTTCGGCACAGATCTTTTTACTGCTAATTACAACTAGACGACAAGTTCAGAACATACTTGGCAATACTGCCTTTTTTGTAATTATCATGCACATTACAATGTTAAACTAATGGATCTTTTTATTTTGAGTGGAGCTAGGAAAAACATCAGACACCAATCAGTGTCCTACCAAGCTTTGCTGCTAAGTGAATCCCACATGGCCAAAGATTACTAGATGTACTAAATTTAGTAAGCCGGATTTATTATTTAGGTTGACCTGCATCTGCACAAACTGATAAAACAATCATTTCAGTGGGTATCAAATCACAACAAAAAATGGTATAATAATTTGTAGCAGATTTGATGTAACTATTTAACAAAAATATAGCCCAAACTAAAAATAATGAAGTAGAATACTGTTTAGACATTGTACAGTCACATTACAGCAATATGAAAATCCATAGTAATTTCATGATCTTTAAGCATTCCAAAGCCTTACCTTTGAAGAGCCATTTGAGTACATCTGTATCATATTTTCTGCTCCCTGTTTTACCTTCAGTTCTATATCCAACTGCTTCTTTAAGGCCATCAATCTGTTATTCGTAGAAAACCGAGGATCGCTATTTGGAGTATCAGGAGTGCTAGGACAATCTGTGAATTAAAAGTAAGCTATAAATGTGCAGAAAACAAACTAGGAAGAAAACACCCAAACCACTCACCAAACACCCACCTTACACTCTATTCTATGAAGTTACAGATTAAACAGAACTGGAACATCATACTTGAGAATTAAGACTGACCCTCCTGCCCAGAGCTACTTTGCCACAGCACTGCAAATGCGCCTTAACATGAAAAGCTTCCTGAAAGCCCTGTGACTCCTACACATGTCCTAATTCACATGAATCACTTCCGGGACTGGGCAAACAGGCAGGTTTGCAGCTAAGTCTATTTTTATTTCAAAGGAGATTCATTTCTCCTGGAATGTCTTGAATCAATTAAAAAATGCAGTTTTCCATTCAGCTTTCTTACACTCCTGATTTTAAATCTAAACGTTTTAAAACCAAACTTGGATAACAGTATTAGATACTAATGAGCACTGTCTGAATACAGCTCTTGAGTAGATACTCATTGATTTTAGTGTGAATACTGCAGACACTGTTTATGACAAAATTAAGAACAGATAAAGTAAGCCTTTTTCTTATTGTAATGCTGAATGTTTTCTGCTCTGGAGTCATAACAGAATTCTGGGATAACTGGATATATGGGCAGACAGGTTACTGAACAACTGACTGATCTGTGGGAAGGATAAAGCTTTTTCATTTGACAATATTACTGTGTTTGGGTCTTCATCTTGTTGGATTAATGCAAGTTAGTTTTATAAATTAAATTATAAAGTCAAATTCCTTAACTTTTTGTAACCAGTCTATTATATAAATTCGTATTTCAGCTTCTACAAAATGAACTGTTAGCAAACTGAAAGTAAGTGACCACCAAACTATTTCCAACAGAACAGTCCTTAGAGCTAACTATCTTCCCTAACAGTCCCAATGACTTCTCTTCCAACCTTTCGGCAAAAGACAACTAATTCTTTCCACCGTAATAATTTTTTTTTTTTTTACTTTTTATTTCTTCTACCCCAACAACCAAGAGAATACCTTCTCTATGGACAAAAAACATTGGTTTCCTGGAAGACAGTACTTACTCAATACAAAGATCACATTCTTTTTCCAATTGTAATAATCTTCCTTGTATTAAAACCAGAATGAAGAAACAAGTTCCTGAAATCCTAAATTACCAGAAAACACAGGCAGTGCACTAGCAACTTACAAATTTTTACTTATGAGGTGTGATGGGGAGATGTCTTATCTGCCATTTCATATTTCTTCTGTAAAAGCTTCTGCTAACTATTTTTGGAGATTTAATACATATTGCTTCAAAGTTTGCTGGGTAGTTTCCTTCTAAATTGCAGTCTTTGCTGAGGCTACATACAGATTTCATACGTAAGGAGAAGTTTTAATTTCCTCTGCTGCTAATTCACTCTTCAAGCCACTTCAAGCCTCTTACTGCATCCTCACTACTTAAAGGTAGGACAGAAAATTCCAGACGTTAAAAAAAAAAATTAAAAAGAAAAATCTGCATTACTCCTCAGCTGTTTTGTCATTGATGCTGTCCACAGTGTTTTGGCTTGGATTCTCTGTGGAACTGCACTTGAACAGCTTTACCTGAAATCTGTTATTAGTAAAACAAAGATTAACAACATACTTTCCTATCACTTATGTCTTCACTTTCAATTAATCCTCACCTAATAATCTATTCAAAATGAGAACAAACATGAACTTGAAAGTCACAGTGTCAAGCCTCCTTGTAAAGTAGATTCATCATAAAAATGACTATTTACCAACTTTAGATTTATGATGCAAGCCTCTACCACTTAAAGATCCCAGCCCTATGATGATCCCTGTGAAGACTGTGGGGCTCCAGAAGTCTGTTTTCACAGCTTACAAAGATGAACACAAGCAGTCTTTCTTTGCATTAAAATAACACTCATGTTGCAAGTTAAGGACTAATTAGAGATACCATGTTTCAGGCTGTCCAGGCAGCTGTTATTATCTGCCTTTGCATGTCTCCACCGTGAAGGTGTAACCACATCACTTGCCTCGATCATCTCAAGAGTTGGTCTTGCTCGTGGGTGTAACCTACCCTCTACTACTTAGTTAAAATTGTTGTACTGTGTGCTTGGTAGTAACTAATAGCAAAGGAAACTTTTTTGCAATATGAACTAATTGCTAGGAAGAAGTAATTTTTTGCCTTCAGGCATAATAGCTGCTCACTAAACTCCCAAATATGGAACAGTAGTATTTTTCTTAATATATTATGTTTTTAAGACGAAAAAAATTTCCAATAGTTTTTCAGAGATGCTTTCCAAGGGACTCCTTCTACAGTCCCTCCAACCACCCTCCCCATTTCTACTCACTAAGCAGCTTGAGGCAGCTTCTTATAGAATTCAGATTAATTTTTAAATCAGCCAGACAAACCGGTTCTATGACAGAATGCATTGACAGTCTTAGCAGCAACACTACAGGCTACATCTGTATTAGCTGTTTCCTTTTCTCTTTGTTCTCTAAGGTTGTAATGACTTTGTTTGGCTAGTTATCTCATTTATTTGTGTAAAGCACGATCCAGAGGGGGCTCAAATCTCTGAAGACATTTCATTTTCTTCATAGAACAAATAAGTAATAAATTCATCCAGATAATTGCAATCAATGGGATTTACGTAAATGCTTGAACAAGAGTTAAGTACTAATAGCAAATTGATATTTCACTTTGAGAACAGAACAGAAGAAATTCCCCAATTTGCCCCATTTGTTGGTCAATAAGGGCAGGACAAGACTTGCCATTGTGGATACATTCAAGTACAGCTTTGCTTAGGACAGCAAGAGCTCTGCTAGGGTACAGGTTTAGGCTGCTAGGCCCAAATATTCTTCTTGATGGTGAATATCAAGGGAAGTAACAGATGCATTTCAAGTGAACTTTCCTTCAAGCAAATAGGCATGTTACTATGCTGAACAACTATGAATGCTGTTGCTTAACACTAGTGAGTTTAGTGCAGCTTGTCAACGTACATCCAGGCTGCTGGAAGAGCTGCAGTGCTGCTTCACCAGCACTTGCAATATCCTGTTTTCATAGAAATATAGTCATCAGACTTAAAATAAGTTAATAGAGATGGTTTAACTGATTTTTTAAAAAAATATTTGGATTACATGAGGACAATGGCAGTTTTCAGTCTGAAATGCTTATCTGAACTGTGATCTTTGCTCTTCTGAAAACCTTTTCAGTTTGGGTTTGTGCAATGCTCACCAGCAAAAAACTCTTTGCTTCTAAATTGCCTTTTACCATCCCTGCCATCTAAATTTTAAAGAGTAGTTACATAATTCTACTCTTCTGAGACTGCTGCTCATTCCTTTGGGATCTCCTCCCCAGATGCTACATATGCTATTTCTTCAGTAAGCTCAGTGTGAAATTCAGGATCCCACATAACTCTCTGAATTTGGGTTCCCAGATGGTACTACAGCATGCTGCTTAAATACTCAATTATAGCAAGTACCCTTTGGTAAATAGTTGATTTTAATCTTATTTGAGGATATTTAATTGCAGTTAGCTTCATCAGTGTCATACCCAACAGAGATACCTGCAATGCATTTGGACATTGCTGAAGGGAGGAAGAAAAATACATTGTCAGGCTTTTGTCATGGAGTCAGATGGTTGGATCAGCACTTGAACTAATCCATCAGTAGGTCTAAGGCAGTGGAGGACATTCTGCACTCAGAAAACATCCAGTGCTGACTTCCTGGAAACTTCTGAAAGTTCAACTGAATTTCCATTAGGTAACAGCTCATTCCAACTACTAAAAAAGTGACAGGAGATTGTTTCAAATTGCATCAATAATATTATTCTGTTCTGAGGTTTCCAAAAGTTACTACGAAATTCCTATAGATAGGAGCCCTGCAGATAGAGTCTGCTGTCTAAAAAGTCACTACCTATACCAGTTTGGTTGCAACCTCTACCAGGTTCCAGTAATTGGTGTTACATAAACACTTTGGTGTCCTACAGATAAACCTAGTCATTTGTAAAGGCAAAGAAATCCCCCAAAATCCAACAAATTATATTCTTAAACAAAATAATTTATTTTCTTTGCAACACCTACAGACAAATTTGATGTAAAATGGACAGTTTCCATGTTAGTTAGAAGAATGGAAGTAAAGGCAAGAACTTGTCTTTGAGTTCATTTTCTCCTTGTTTTATCCAGTTTTGTCAATTCACTCAAAGGGTTCCCATCATTGCACCTCTCTACCCACCTTAACTTCAGCTCTATAAAAAAGACTAATTTCCCAATTTATAGATTTTCTATGTATTAGCTATATGTGTAATTAAATCAGTGACTTGCTGTAGATAAGCTATTTCAGTCTTACACTTCCCTAAGTCCTATTAGAAACCACAGTCTGCTACTTTTTGCACGTACAAAACCATACCAATTTAATCTTTGCTACTGTGCAGAAGTATGTTTTCTAAAACAGAAGTAATCATCCCCATGTTATACATTACTTCTCTCAGATTTTCAGCAGTAATGGTCACTAGGCTTGTCCTACTCATTTTATGTTGCTGGATTCTGCTTCACTTTTAAGTGCTGACCTACAAATTTTAAAGTTCTGCATCCTTGTATGACTAATACACTGCACAACAAGGGCAGACTTGGGTACAAAGTCCCACTCCTAAAACAAACTTAGATTCATCAGCAATCCCTATAAGGTAAAGTACACCTATGTTAAGCTACAAGTTGTTTTGGCATCACACACCCACTGTCAAATCTACCCTCACATGCAGTAATACAGCTGTTTGTCAAACTGCATTTTCTGGTTAAAGTTTAGTACCAATTCTTCAAATAATTGTAAGCTTTCAGCTCCAGGCAAACTACCATAAAAACATCTAAACTTGCTTGGAATGGAATGTTATTAAAACACATTTTTCTACATTAGAATTGTTAATGCGACATTTAATGGTTTTAACATTTATTGATTACACTGTGCTGATTATAAAGCAGTTACACTAAAAATTAGTGGTTTGTTAAAAAATAATAGAAGTTACTGCTTGATACCATAAGCAACAGAAGGAGTCACAACAGCTTGTGTGGCACTTTTCAGCTCTAAATTGGGAGCACTTTACAAATATATGTTCACACCCACTTTCCAGATACGGGAACAAGGCAAGATCAAGTGACTGTTCTAAGTTACCAAAATGATATTTCAACCAGTCAACAGAACAGTCAAAAAATCTTTAGAGTTCTGGCCTGAGAGGTCAAAGAGATGAGCTCAACGAAATCTCAATCCTGACTTTGCTACTTAGACCCTGAAATAATCTACACAGTATATTCTCTAAGACAGGGAAAACCACATAGCCATGTGTTTAATACTGACAAGTATCAAAGTACACAAAGAGAACACACACCTTGACTCCCACAGCTCTTGAACCCTCTTTACCTTATTTTCAGAATACGTGATCAGCAGAGTCTAAAAATTGCCGGTATATTTCCTTCTGTCTTTTTAATGAATCGTTACTAAGTGACAAGAAGGTCAAACACAAGCCAAAGTCAAAAGCAGTAATAACAAATAAAGATAACCTCTGGAAACGATGCACTTATTCAGGGAGCTCCCACATTCACCACTAAAGGGTTATTAAATTCATTGCCTATTCCAGCGAAAGCAAGAATTTCCAAAGTGAGATATCTGTGAGACCTGATACAGAGGTATCTTATGTCAGATGGCAGTGACCTTTGGGGTTATGTGTCTATGTACTTCCTCATGTGTGTTTCTGTACACACACACACACACACACACACACACACACAGTTGGCATGTCATTTTATATTACCAACTTTATTTTGCAAAGGCCAAGCTCACTAATACCTTAAGTCAAACCTAAGGCTTCAGTGTTAAAAATCAGATGATCACCAAGATGACTTTGCACCCATTAGTCTCAAGACAGACAGAACACTGACTGACAGAGCTCCCCCTCCATGAAATACTGACTACGAATGAGGAAGGAGACAAGCAATTCAATTAAAACAAGGTAAACAGTACAAAAACTCAAGCATTTCAATTTTGGAGAGTGGGTGCTTGCAAATCTTTGATCTAAAAAGAGATACTAATAGAATTAAAGATTACTTTTTTTTCCTCAAGAAGGAATATTCAAAATATTCTATTAAAATGGGTATTGCCCAGGAATACCTGATGTGATACTTTACAGAGAATATAAAGATTTCAACAGAATGAATAAGTTTTTTCTTGCTTATTTATATAATTAAGACTGTACAACTTATTGGAATGGAATTTAAAATCATAGTCCTAAGAAGTTTAGCATGCAACAAAAGCATGTAGAAGCACATAAATTTATCAACCTTGATCTTTTATCCTTTGAAACTCTACTGCATTTCCTGAGACATGCACAATGACAAAATTGCTCATTAATTCATTATGATAAGGCTTTTAAAAATGCTACATTGGAAGGGAGCATTCCAAGAAGAGCACTCTGTGCTCATGCACTTTTCAAGTTCTACTGCTAGATGAATTTGCAATTTTATGTCTGCACAGATTTTTAGTATTTGTTTTATACACAGTTCATATACAATTCTCTTTCTGTTCCACTCTTCCTGTTCCTTTAAAAGCCACACTACTGTCAACATTTTCTCTTTAAGCAGATTTTCATAAACCTTAGCTGGGATGGAACAGAATGCTTCCTGCCCACCAAATGCCCAATGGCTATCTAGAAGCATATATTATTGTATTCATTTCCATTTCATGCTGCAGCAACCAATTTGCCCCACTAGTTCCAGCTGTGTTCCTGCTCCATCTCTTGGATCTTGCACAGATCAAAAGCAAGTAAGAGCAGAGAACCCAGAGAATACTGCACAGGCCCCCATGGACGTTTCAACATCTTTGCAGTATGTCACTGGGCCAGACTATGAATTTCTGACATCACCTGCCAGTATTTTCCTAACTTCTCACTGTAACCAAACTTTCTTCACAAGAATGATGCAGTTTTATTCCATTGTCCAAGCTTCCTCAGGCTTGGTATTCACTTCATATAAGCCTTCGATGGCTGGTGCACATTTATTAACCTTTTGCCAAGAAGAGTCTGTGCAATGTGAAATCACCAGGCTGGCAGTATCTCCCAGGTCATTCCACAGAGTTGAAAGAGGACTGTTTACTTTCACAACATTCCATCTTAAAATACCAACCCTGGTATTTTTAAAAAATACATTCAAAATTAGTATTGACTCACTGCCATACCACAGAAAACACTAATTAAAACCATTAACTACAACCATTCTGTGAAAACAATTTCAAATTGTCTTTAAAATGGTGGCTTTGCTGTGGAAAGGCTGGAGGCTTAACAAATTGCAAGACATGTCACCGTAAGAAATGTTTGATAAGTTAAATAACAGCATAACAGAAAAACATTTTCTAACATAAGACTTACGTTTAAAAAACCAAAACAAAAACTAACAAAAATTATAAGTATAAATGTTGTAATTTTCCTCCCATTGAATAAAAAGGTGCATTAATACTGATGCCTACAGAGCAATTCAGAGAAAGTCACTGGAAGAGTTCATGAAATTTGCTTTCATACAGTGAAAAGCTATTAGTAAACTGAGAGTGACTGAGAAAATACTTTCATATACTAAGAGCCGAAAGTGAAGAACTCATAGTTCATAAAATACATAGTTCATAAAAATGTTCCCTAAAAAACAATTTAAAATGCAAAGGTAGTGAATACTCATTTGTGAATCAAAAAAAGGACATACATAAGTAACAAGCTCACCAGCTACAGATTTGCTTGTTTGCAGAACAATTTTTTCAAGTGAAATGGGGGACAGCTTATCTCAGCTACAAAGAAAAACTGATTTCACAGAAATGCACGGTACCTGCAACATCTTCGAGATCCGTTACAACAATGTGTGCATTTAGCTCCTGTAACTTATGATGCAAGTCTTCTAACTTCTTATTTGATTTTTTCAAAATGTTGTCCACATAAGCCAAGTTCTTTTTATCCGTTGTGACCTTCCTGAGGTTCTCCGCTCCTTCCTTGATTTTAAGTTCCTTTCTTATTTCTCGCTTGATTTGGTCCTTTACTTCATCCAGCTTCTGCTGTACCATTGTGTCTGAAAAGTCCAACTTCTGGCCAGTACTCACATTCTCAGAGGTTACAAGACCTTTGGCATCCCCCTAGGAAGAAAAAGAGTAACATAACCACCAGGAAACACTTTCTGACAACACATACTTACAGTGACCTGAACTCAGTTAACCTACATTCACTAACCATGGGTTGCACTTGCATTGACCTAAAGCAACAATATCACAAGATATTACATGGTAACCAGAGTTACATTTTACAACAGATTTATTTTAAATTTTGTGACATCTTTACTATGCCTATTTTTAACACCAAGAGATTTAAATACTTTTGGATTTGTCATGGCTGCTTGCCTGGCAGCTATATGCCTCAGAGCTAATGACTCATGTTTGTAATTTTGTAGATTTGATTTGTGTTTTAATAGGCAAGATAGATAGAGGAAAGAAGACTAACTTCTAATAATTATAATCTACGATGAATTTTTATACATTCATTAGAATAGGTTCCTTTTAAAGACTGTTAAAAAAAAGGATAAAAAAACATAGTGATGTTTACAGTTGTTTAAAGAAATACAGGCATCTTTCTAAAGATTTGTCAAATTGTTACTGGAAATATATTTGCTAGGTCTTTTTCATTTTTTTAATTCTCCAAGTAAAGCCTTTCACTTTAAAAAATAATAACGATTTAAAAAATATCTTACTTTCTTGTGCAGGCAAGCTAGGCTGAAACGAAAAAAAGAAAAATGCTGCAATGATGGAACAGGAGTTGGTGTAGTAAGGGTGCAGGGGATGAAAAATCTTCAGACCTCCAGGACACAGGAGGTCATAACTGTGCCTAGCAGACATTCACATATCACTGAGAAGTAAGAAGAAAGGGCATGGTGTAGAACCTACATCAGTGAAGTTGATATATAATTAATTACACATGTGACAAGATTTCCTGTGCCTCACACACAGACCCTGGACAAGGAGTAGCGAGTAGGTCCTACCCAAAAAATCTCAGCTAGAGCAAAATGAGTGAAGATCAAAGAAGGGTTTTCCTGGACTTAGAATTTGATCCCATCCTAATTCAGAATTTACTTAATAAATGTCTGGCCTGATTTGCATGTAACTATCCAAAAGACCAAAATCCCAGCAAATTTTCTTAACTACAATGATGAAATTGCCCAGACTTCTGAAAAATTGGGTGGACAAAAAGGTATTTTAAGGCATAGTTAAAATGTTGAAATTTTTTGGCATAAAATTAGTTTGTCATCACTATTTGCTGTTGGAAAAAACAACAATACAGCAGAGTAAAACACTAGAAGAAAACATTCTAGAGGGAGTTCAAGGAGCACAGCATCAGGCTAATAAACTGAAGAACGTCCAGAACACAAAACCACTAGAGATACTCCACAGTAACTTTGTTTTCAAAAGAATCCGAATCACTAAGGTTGTGCCTGAGCCATACATGGCAACAGGTAATGTTGGTCACACTATTTCAATCTGTGCATATTCCAGCAATACTGCCTCCTGTAAGATCCAATCTACTGCTCCTCAACTATAATTTTACGAGTTTCCTGAATCTCTCATTTAAACATTTCTACCCATAGTTTCTACTTTTCATACAAAAAGTTTACAACTCAAAGATTCTTAAATATTAAAAGTAGTCAGAAGCGCCATCTTGCCACAAAAATTGACTATCAGTAAAAGAGACAAGTAAGCAATTTAGAAATGACAAACTGAGTAAGAAGTGAAAGGGAAAAAAAAGCCATCCAAATTTACTTGAAGTGCACTTGTGAGTGCTTTTCTGTCATTGCAGATTAAAATAAATAATTATGCATATGCAGAGAGGCTATTAATAGTTGTACCGGGAAGTACATGACATTGTTTCCATATATAGGCATATAAAATAGAATCAATCTTTTTTCTAAATAGAATAATCAATAGCAATGAGCAACTAGTTCAAAGGTTCATATCCGTAAGGAAGAAACCATCTACTGTGAGCTGAGTGTTTAGTTTTGACAAAACTGACACTGAAAATAAATTGGTATCACAACTGTATAGCAAACTACTTGTTTAAATAGTAAGTATATCCAAATTAGGTTAAGATCTTTGATTTCCGTGTTTGTCTAACACATAAAAATTAGGCATGTCAAAAAAGAGCATCAAGATTAGTATACTACTATTCAGCCTTTAAAAAGAGATTTTAAAAAATGTAAATAAAAGCATGTATTTTTACAGCACAAGTATTTGTGTCTGTTCTGCAAGCTTTCTAGAAATAAACTTATCACCTACTTCTTTAAAGCAGGATATTACACTTTCCGAAGTTCAGAGGAGAAAGACAAATCAGAAATGTAAAAAAACTCAAATCAAATAACAAAACCACCAAAACCCACCCTAAACCCAAAATACAACCTTTATTCTATGCTTTAATAGCAACTGAAGTTTGCTAAAATTATGCCAAGGATGTACACTTCTCAAACAGAACAATGTAATTAAGATATAAATAATTCAGAAATATTATTCACTGGGGTTTGCCAAAGAGACTTCAGTTAATTGTTCATCCATTGAACAATAATGTATTTTGTTACAGGGGAGGCTTTTTTCCCTGTACAAGCCCTATATCCCATCTGTTAAAGTGATGTTATGTTCTTCCATAAACAGGTTTTTGGAGCCCTTGTTCCAGACAGAGTCTCTAGCAAGTCTTCAGTGAAATTAAATCACCATGATCATTAGTAATTTGACCTCTAAATTTATAGTAATTGAGTTTAAGTTCTCCTCACTCTGAGCAGTCTCAGCAGCATCTTTGTCCCTGGATTTAAGGGTTTCAGGATAGAATCATCTTCTTCAATCTGCTTTTGAGACAGTAGAGAGCTCAATAGTGTGGGTGCTAACACGACGCTGGTCACACTGCCTGTACATTTAAACATTCTTCTTTATGTCCCCCACAAAAGCCACAGATGATACTCCTTCTGTCTCTCCTGTCATCCAGAGTTAATTATACTTTTGAGCAGAAAGTATTCTCTCACCTAGTTATCCAGATGTGTCGCCTGGCACAAAGGGCGCCACGAAATAAATTCTTCCAAGGAGGCAACTGTGCACTCAGTGACCCTTGAAGGTCACTGTGAATGCAGAGTAAGAGTGTGTTCTGTGAGTGAAGCTGCTCTGGTCCTACACCAATGTGTTTTGCTGCTGGGACACAGCAAAGGTTTGAGACAGATCCTCATGTTGCAAAGAAGAGCAACCTCAAAACTGTTCCAGTTTAAGATGGAGATAATGTCCACAATGGCCCAACAGGACAGAATGTCTAATAGTTAGAGAAATGAGGTAGGATTTTTTCTTTAAGAAATGCACCTCCCAAATGCCAAACTCAAAACTATACTTTTAAACTGAAGTTACTTAAAATACAGGATATTCCAGCTTTATTAGATGACATCATATTACTAGTCTCTGCTTAGAGCTGAGTATTCTTTCAAAAAACTATTTTTCTCATTTGGATAAAATCCCTCCCAGGGTGAACCTCACATCCTTTAGGTTATAGGTGTTCTGTCCACTGAACCGGAAATTTAAGTCTGTTGAAAGAAACAACAGTTAGAGGCAGGGCCCAAGTCCCTTCCTTTGCACTGCTCAATCAAGCAGAGTGCAAAGACAGAAGAAATCATTCACATTCTCTATGCCAAGAAGCCATCAATGAATTTTGCACAACTCCTTCCTTTACTTTCCCACTCCAAATCACTTAACATAAAATATCTTACAGATAATGATTAAACCACTCCTGTTCTCTGGCAAAACAGAGAACAGGCCTCACAGCTTTAAAATCCAAGGCAAAAGAATGGGCAGCCAGTTAGTTACTGATTCTTGTTTTCTTTTAAAATTCTGGTAGTTTTGACTACTGGTTAAAAGGGAGGGGCCAGCCTTTGCTGGGTGGTCCAGTACTGGACAGCTCAGCCCAGCATCATTCCCCCTTGTGCCACTGCTGGGGACATTGTTCTTGGCCCGAGCAGTGGCGAAGGGCAGCGTCACTCACCCAGCGTGGGAGGCACAGACAGCAACAGGAGGCAGCTTGGCAATGGCAAAATACATGTTTGTGAGTCAGACTGCAGATTTCTGAAACATTTGTGTGTAATGAAACGGAAGATATGTTAATCACAATTAACTATCAAGGACCAAAAATTAGGTACTACTGCTTAAGAAAAAAGGGAGAAGGGAAAAAGGAGTCCACATATACAGCCTTCCCACTGCAATAGACTCAACCTTACTTTGATTGCTGGCTCAAAGACTATCTAGTTACATGGATTAATTCAAGATGCCAGCATTCAATTTATTTACTTCTGGAAAATATTTTAAGCATAGTTGATGAAAATAATGAGTAGTGGTCTGAGCATGTCTTTTAATAATAAAGTCAATTCTGGCTGATGCGGTGAAAGAAAGTAATTATGTTGTTCATGAAAACCCATGGGGGGCTTGCATTTTTGGTTCAGATCAATTCTGAACCAATTAATTGGTGAAGCAGGTGCCTTGACATTCTGCATTTACCTCGGAAATCCCATTTATGAATAGAACACACAAACTGGATGGCAGTGGCAATGGTACTGCTGAAGAGAGCACCACGAAGCTGAACACATCAGAGAATCTGCTTAAGTTGTGTAAACCGAATAGCTTTGAATTCTAAATAAGATTCTCAAACTGCCACCTCTTAAAAGATAACACTAAAACTCTGGGCCTTAATAACTCCTGAAGACTAACTCCTGAAGACTTACTCCTAAGCGCACAGTACAACTTCACTATTCTATATCATATATTCTTTGTAGAGAATATGGATTAGAGCAAGAATTTAGATTGCTCATTTCTGTTAGAAGCTGTTACAGAAAGGTAAGTGGAGTCTTAAACGATACCATGCTTAACAGCTGATGACTGCTCATGCACAATATTATTTATGTGTCACATTGATGTGCTAGCAGCAGACACTAAACATGCCTTTAGAAAAAATCCCAACCAGACCTTATCAAAACTCACATTAAAACTACTATTTTTCCTAAAAGTATTAGCATTTCTTTTTATATGCTCTTGAATTTTAGAATAATTTCAACAGACAATTAGAAAATAAGAAGATCTGTTTGACAAATACAGTAAAAAATGCTTGGCTATTTAATATAAGGATACATTATTCAAATGTACAAATAGGATTTTCATCTTACACATGATTAAAAAAAATTACCATAACCCAGAAAGACTGAATTTTTATTAATTTGCAATTTAATTTTGATGAGATAGAAGTACAGATCGGGAACTACTACTAGGTATCTTAGTATAATAATTTTCTATATAATTTTTTAGGGGAAAAAAAAACCTGTTTCTTTTCTGAGCTAACTGCCAAGGTCCCCACAGCTTTCTACAGTTACTCCTGAAACTAGAGTAGCCTTTGATTTTAAGAACAATGTTAATCAATTGCAAACTTCCCTTCCCCCCAAAGCCATTCATAAAACCAGATGTGACAGCTTGTCTGGATTACTGGAACTACATGGACTATTTCCTCCTGCTCAGAAGCAAATGTGATTGTGGTCTAGATCTCAGCACTCACCCAATGTCAAGAACTAAAAAAAAAAAAAAAAACCCAAAAAACAACCAAACCCTGGAGGCTTAATAGATTTTGGCATTAGTTTGCTGTGCTAACATGTCACAAATCAGGATTTAAATTTAATCTAAGTCACAGCTTTCTGCTTTGCAACAAGAGGCTGTTTAAGGCAGAAATATCCATAGGGCACTACATTATACGTGGATGAATTAAAGTAGGACACTGATTAAATGGGGTTCAATTCCTGTGCACAAACAGCGAGTGCCCAACTCTACAAGAGATGAAATAGATTTAAAAAAAGAAAAAGGAGTTCCTTAAAATGGGGAGGCCCTCAATCAGCTGGTGTCCTCTGCAACTCTCTCCCAGTTTGAGCTGTTGTCCTGATGAATACTCCCAGGAGGAATGTTTGCTTTTACTCGCACAATAGCTGCTGGGCTGCAGCACTTGGTCCTACAGCTCTTCTGTGAAAAACTGTGCAGCCTGACTCAGCCAGAACACATCATCTAAACAGGTAATAAAATTCCCTGCTGAATTCTTGCTAACTTTTAGCTTCCAGCCACCAACAATCCCTGATTAGGCCAGCATTTTTTAACACAAAGAGCATGGCCCCCAAAAGGTGCTCCAACAGCAATAAAGACTTGCTTACAGAACTGGAAGATGTGTCCATGCAGTGCTGTGCCAACATTGATTAGAGAAAGGGGCATAAGAGAGATTTCTTTGCTACAGAAGGTAAAGGTAATATTTTAAGAAATGCTGCCTTCAGCTGCCTCTCATTGTAGCAGCTCCTGATGGTTTTACACTAGGAGAAGAACCTGAAAGGAGGCTTGGAAAGAAGTATGACATCGAAAGAAAATCCTCACACAGACCTTTCTCCCAATTACAAGAACTTGATGGAGGCTATGGGACAACACAGGTGATAAGCACCCAAATCTGAGACCAGCAAGTGGCTACAGTATGCAAGAAGCATGACTAGATATTCTGGCAACAGGTGTGGACAAACACTTTAGCAGTTTCCAAACTTTTATCTATAACTTGAAGTTTCCACTCCAAGCCAAAAAATTTCAATAAGAGTCTAGCACAGTGGAAACAAAACCTACTATCTCTAGTTTCAGATGTGCAAAAGAAACAGCGAAAAATCCCAGTTCACATGAATAGGGACTGCTGTCACAACTGCATGTCACAACATGCACTCAAGAAGACCAGTGTATGAAATTATGCCTATAACGATGACACTCCCCCCTTCTCTACGAGACCTTGCTATCTTAGTTTTCATTTAGCTTCTCATAATATATGAGAACAATATACTCAGAAGAAAATTGTGTTTTACATAAATAGTATGGTTTCAAGGAGACCACACATGGTAGCTGAAGCTCTATTAAATGCCAAAACATAAACAATCTATTTCAAGATACAGTGAAAAAGATTTTATGCAATGTTAACACCATGCTGCATGCTGAAAATATTGCCAATGATGATGTATCACAGAACTGTGCCAAGAAGACTGAAGTAATTCCCCTAAAATGCTGCCTCACCAAGATGCATGCAGTCAAAGCACAGAAATTATAATTTCTCATCTAATTCCAGTAACATTATCAATTCCATATATTAATAATGTGGTAAATATACACACTCCCCTTTAAAAGATGAGGAAAACTGGTGGATTAAATGACAGTTCAATAAACGAAAGAGAAGCAAGTTCAAAGAAGTGCAGAATATTTCAAGACTTAATCCCTTAGCCACAGATCCTGAGCTGGAGTTGTACACTTTCTGGACTGGACTGGGCAGTGAAAACAGACAGGTATCTGTGTCCTACCTCTTACTGCCAACACAGGAATTTCATGCACAAACTTGTTTTGCATTTTCCAAATTTGAACTGAAAAATTTAGCCTTCTTTTGAGACATGCTTCGGTGAAAAAATATTCAAGATCCCATAAAAATACGAAGACTGGCAAATAGCAGAGAAATTAGCATTTTTGTGTGTGTTTGAGGCTTCTTTAAATTAAAAAATCCTTAAAGTTTAAAACTGATAGCAAAAATACTTATTGTAAGAGACTTTGGTATTGTTGAATTTTGTTTTTTTATTTTTTAGTTTAAACACTTCCAAGAAACCTGTAAGAGTTACTGTTTTCTTCATGTAAACACCTGTAATTCTCTGCACCATATAAATATATAAACAATTTAACAACTACATCCTAATGGCCTAAAATTACTTCTTGAATATATACAGCATGTATTTTTAAAATACAATGTGTATTTTAATACACTTGCCAACCCCTACATAGGGGTATGCATGGTATCCATTTCTTTTAGAAATTCATATACTCATTTTGAATTACTGCTAGAGGCTGAAACAAGGAAGGGGGCTTGAGAGAAATTTTTATCATGAGACTTGTCTCACTTTGACTTGATTGATTTCTCTGTAGTTACATTAAGCTCCTGTTTGGTGCAAGCAGTTGTTTCAATTCTTTGAAGTGCTTGAAGTCAACATAAGTTACTCAGGAAACAGAACTATTTCAGATAAATGTAAGGTCATGCAAATGTTGTGTGGAGAATTTGCCTCTAAGTACTAGTAATACAGAAACTAATCTGTTCGCCAGGGAGAAACTCTGTCCCCCTTCCCCATACTACCTCCACCATAACACCATCTCTTGAAGTGTGTGTAAAACACCCAAACTAAACAATTTCTGCTGCTACTGAAAGTTAGTATAATTTTGCTTTACATCAGCCCAATATAAATATTTTATAGCATTTTTTCATATAAAACATTTACCTGATTTTGTCTAGCATTCAGAGCAGAGTAATATTACACATGTAGCTCCAGACGTTTGAAAAAATTATGTCACTGCATTATCCAAACTACAGGATGTGATATTTAATTTGGTAGATGAGATTTTCAAAGGTAAAAAGGTCAAGTCAACAGACATGAGTCACAATCATGTCCTATGACTTCAATAACTCCTCCTCAAACTCAGTGCATACTGTACAAAGGTGACAATTTGTTGGGCATGCATCCAAAAACATATCTACTTTAATGTGAAATTAACATTGCAACCATACATTTTCAACAGCTGTAATGTTAACATTGAGATAAATGTGTAGTTTAATTTTTCCTTGTGAAGGATTTTTAGTTACTATTTAGAAATATAAAAATATAAAAATAAAACCCCAAGAAACCCAAACCCTAATTTATTAATACTTATTGACAATCAGGTCCAATCTCATTTGTAAGGTATTTTTCTTGTATTATGATAAAAATGAATTAGATAATAATACGTCAGTAGGAGCTATTATCTGTCTTGGGTAATGCAACAGATTGACCATTATGCTCATCCACAAATCACAATATCAGCTGTTGCCACATCTGTTAAGTGGTGGTACTTCAGTGTAACACACTCTAACTAAACTGCAAGAGAAGAATGCTAAAATGCCTTACTACAGAAACAAATCACTAAAACTGGAACTTCTCTGTTCTTTCAGTGCAGGTTAAAAATCTTAAACATTGAAATGATGCAAAAGAAATCCTCAGATAATAAACAGGAATTTCTCAATAACACATACAAGTATCAGGACATTGTTAAAGATCAATACAATGAATTTCATTAATCTGAAAAGTACAAAAAAGTGGTCCATGTATGAAAATCTCCATTTCTGTGATTGATAAATATCAATTGAAAAGAAAAACTCTCTAAACTTCTGTGTTTCTAGCAATTCCAACATTCAGCACAGAAAACTGATATGTTAGTCCATTTTACTTTACTGTATTTTACACGAGCTATTTTTAGCCATTGCAAAACTAATGGAAGAGTTGAGAGTTGAGAGTCGACATTCCACTCTAATTAAGCCATCATCTTTAGCAGCCAACTATTTCGTACACTACAAATGCAGCAATACACATCAGAGATAATACTAACATCTGTTTTATAAGGCAAGAGGCCAAGTGGCTAAATACTAGATCCTGGTGAAGGAACCAGATTTTTTGCTTTCTAGGACTGTGTGCAACAGTGGCTTCACCAGAGCTTATGGGTTTCCCAGCTTGGTAGCTGAATCTATTATTACAGGAGAGGGAGGTATGTTTGTATTTATCCCAAGGGTCTATGTTTTTATACTGTAGGATTGAGAAGTCTTTCACAGTACCTTGGGTTATTATATCTGAAGTTACTAAAGTTCACAGCCTACACTCCAGCTGGAAATCCTGCTCCTGCTTCCACCTCCAGCAGTAAAAGAAGGATGGGAAAGTCTCCCTAAATCCTTTCTTCATCTTTTACAGGTGGTCGGTAGAAAAGATCACTTTCCCCTGTTGGGACTGCCACACCCAAAATTCCACTTGCAGAGATGCAGGCATCTCATTCCATGCCTTTCCAGTAAAAGTTTATGGATGAACACAGAGTTATTTATAGAAGCATTACTTCACATCCCTATTTGTCTGAGACTTCTACAGAGCATCACTGATGTACATTGTGATATATTTGAATAGTGTCTTTGCAATCCTTTTTTCTCTGACCCTTAAAATATGGTAGAAAGTCTCTCACTGGCTCTAATGTCCATTCCCTATTTAAGAATTCCCCAGGCAGTATAATGAAGAAATAGAATCCTGTCTTAACCTACAACAGAGGCCAAAAGAAAATTGCCTGACTTAACTGCTTCATATGCAACAGCAATGAAAAAGAGGCAGGTGATTTCACTTACTACGTGGATTACCAAAAATTCTTAATACATCTCTGAATACAAATCTGCCTAAAGCTTGGTTTTAAAACCTTTCTACATTTTCTTAGTTTTAGGAGCACTGATTCCCCACTGACTGCAATACACTACTTTAAGTAAATCTACTTTCTTATGACCTAAAATGAACATATGACTTACATATGAAGTTTGCAGTGAAAAGTGTCTAATTAAAGCCTAGGATTTTAGCAAAGAATTTCTTAATGCATATTTTTACTCTTTATGTTCACTCTCAGCATCCTCTCCCAAGTAAGCTGTTTCCTATTTTGCACATGTACTTGCACAGGACTCTCTTCAATCTAGTGCTTGTTACCAGCACTGTTCAATATCAGTTAAATAGAGAACGGGAAGCATCAGTTTCAAAACAACCAATGCACCAACGAGACCTGTAACAACAGAAATAAAGCAACACAAACCAACAGCTTTTCAATACATCATGTATAGATGTACCCATAAAACTAAACCTTAAAGGACAACCTATAAACCCAAGTACACATGACAATGGCAAAAAGGTCTCATCTTAGAACTGGATTAAATTAGGGGAATGATGTTGCTTTTTATACTGCTGAGTATTCAGAGAACTCACAATGAGACATACTTGTTAGTGATTGAAATACTCATTCTTTTTCAGAGTGGGTAAGGTCACACATGCATTCTACGTGTTTTCCAGCAGCAACCATGTGAATATAACCTTGGATGTGGTATGTATCTTCTGGTTACCCTAAACTGATCATATTTTAATATTAAAAGCCTCACCCTATTTTACAGGACACATATAAACAGTAGTTTTCATACACACAGTTTAAAAAAAAAACAAAGCTAGGAATACTTGTTGCCAATATGACTCTGATTTTGTTATGCTCATAACTTTTGAGGCATTCTTCTTCAAGACTAAAAGTTTTCTACTTTATTGCAGTTCAGGAGCATTTCAGTTAGCAGCTTGAGAAAAACCTTCAGGTATCACTAGAAACTGTTGCATGAAAAATATGTTAAGCATAAGTAGAATATTCTGCTTTATTAATAACTAAGAACTACCAAAAAATACTCTAGATATGACATTGAGCAAAACCTTCATGAAGAAGTCCCTTAAGCTATGGAAAGAAAGTACTGCAGTCAGAAGCTATTTATGGTTGAAGTTTAATCTGCTGCATTCCCAAGAGTATCTACAATGTATTCCTCTATAATGACCTGTCTAATCTAAAGCATGTCATCTTCAGGAGACAAAAATACACAAATTAACTTTTGACTGAAAAATACTAGCAGGAAGATGACTCCTAGTTGATGAAAGAGACCTGCATATTCTGAAATTTAGATAGGAGGTTGTGGCTATTTCCTAAGTGTATTTGGAAGAGGGTGATTGTGAGTCGGTGGGGTGTGTTTTTTTGATGCTTTCTCAAGTATTCTATTAAAGAAGTCAAGAGTCACAGGAAAAAAAAAATCAGTCTCTATAATAAGAAAATAAATTAAACTACAAAAATAAAGTACAGTCCCAATCTGTCTCCACTGTTTTCCAAACTAAGCTAAGATACTACATTTAGCTCAGGCTACCATCCTCTCAACTCTCAACATCTCTGACCTCTGAGCATTACTGCTTTCTTTTTCATGCCCTTTGCCAGGACTGTTTTACCCAGCAGGACACAATGAACTAGCACTTTTATAAACATTCTGTCTATAATAATGCACAGCCAGTGGTTCTGCCTAGGCACAGGTTTTGCCCATTTTCTGAAGATGCCACAACCTCAGCCAGCCCTTCCTGTCTTTTGCCAACCAGAAGTGAGGAAGAGGCAGCTCTGTTTATTCCCAGTATATGCCACTAAAATGCTCAATGCTTTAGTATCTCAAGTTTGCAGGAATTCCCAGTAGTTGTACTTCACTATGTACTGTTTCAAGTATATTCATGGCAATAAAGAAACATATCTATTTCAGGACAGTAGAGACAGATTATTTTATAACAGTGGAAAATTAATAAAAGTAATTAGAAACTTTTGACATTTTTAATGTACATTGTTGGCAAAGGGCAAGACAAAAATTAGTGAAAGAATTTGCAGAAAAAAATGACATGCCAGATAGAAATGAACAAGAAAATAAATCAGCTGCATAGTTCACAAAATGTATGTGAAACAATTCAGAATATGGATGCCTGTAGTTAAATTTTAAAAATATGTTTACTTGAAGTACTGTATAAACCTTAAATTAACAGTGAATTAATTAAAGTAGATGCAACAGATGGGAAGGGAGGCAAATGTTAAAGAAAGGAAATGCGACTTTTGAGCTCATAAAACAGTACAGTCTATTGTAGAAAGAAAACAAAAAGATTACAAAAATGGGAGACCATTAGCAGAACTTGCATCTCCCTTGCTTTTATTTCATACCCAAGGTCATCTGGTTCAAGAATCACACTGGAGTTGAAGAAATCAATTCCCACATGCATGGAAACTGCTGCCTTGACAGTGTCACTGAGTTACTCCCATCAAAAAGAAATACATCAAATTAGTGCTGGCTGCTAACCTGAAAAATAGATGATGACACTGAATACCCCTCTACAGCAGGCTGTCAATTCCTCTTCCTCCTGCACTTAAGAAATTTCTAAGGACTTTAAAAAAAATCTGTCAGAATTAGTTTAATTAAAACTTGAGAATATATTCACTCGCTCTCTCAGCCAGAATCCTAACAGATAAATACCAATTTCTAAATCAATTAAATTAACAATTGTAAATTGTTTCTGCATTATGCAGTATGCTACAACCAAAGGCAGAATTCAAGAAAGGAGTCTGCCCCCAAACCAAAAATTAACTGTTAATGAATGCCACACACTTTGCCATAGATTCATATTTTAGTTGAAAAATGCACATACAAAATGAAAAAAGCTGGATCGAGGTGTTATTTTGTGAAGTGGCTTTTTTGATGATGAATCATATTTGAACCAGCTTGATAAAAATGAACAGTTAAAACTAAAATTTTCACCCAATAGAAAATACTTAGTTTGACTCACAACAACTTGCATGAATAAAGAAGTAGAGAACAATTAAAAAACCCTCTGAAAAAAAATTATTTTGTTCTAATGTTGAAGCACTATCTGTTTTAAATTTCAAAATGTCATGTTCCCATCTCTGCAAGAGAGGAGAAACCAAAGAGACAAAGCATAACAACTTGAAGAAAATTTCCTAAATAATGAGTTAAGTTTCAATAACAAAATTTAAATAATCTTTCTGAGGACCTCTAGTCATAGATACTATAATTTGCAAACCATAACTTTTGACATCCAAGCATTCTCAGCCTGAAACAATGGCTTCATATGAGCTTATAAATAAGCAACAAACAAACTCAAATATTGAAGAAAACATGCTTCCATTAAAGGAGATTGCCGAGTCCCAAATGGGCAGCAGTTCAAGAATGCTACACGAGTAGTCAGGCATGTACAATTTACAGTACTTTTACTTTTCTACTGCTGCCACTGAGTTTAGAATGTGTCTACAAAAAGGCCTTGCTGATTTTAAAATGTTCTGTATATCTGTAATCTCAGTTTTGTACTTTACAATCCAAGTCTTCAAAAATCTGTCTTCTATAATCTTTTGCTAGAATCTGTATTTTTACTGTATTGTTTCTCCCCATCTGATCATGCCTATGTAATTCCCTACGTGCTCTGGACAGGTTGCAGGCAGCATACATTCTTTACAACTTCAGAGGTTAATAATATTTTTCAGAAAGCCTGACACTTCTTTGTCATCATTTATCTTATAATTTCAGCTTACATGATTCAAATATTAGGAAAGAAATAATCTTGTCATGTCATATGCAGATCTATCTAAAAAGGAAACATCCTCTTAAAACACATTCCACTTAATTGTTTTGCAGTGTCTTCCCATATAAATAAACATATGAAGTTGAGAAGCAGTGGATGGTTTTACATATTATGCTTGTAAAAAGCAACAGGCCACACAGTCAATTTGCACTCCTTCTAAATTCTCAGCAATAGCTTTGGATCCTTCTGGGCTTATGTTAGTCAAAAATCCAGGTGACAGCATGTATCACAGCGATGAAAAAGAAACTTCAATCTCATATCTAGTAACTTCAGTGATGTAAAAAGGGCATGTCCTAAAATCTGTCATAAAAGGAAGGGGTTAGGTTCCTCTTCCTGCAGAAGAGAAATAAGAAATGTAGAAGAACTAAGGACTGGCATTACAGAAATAAGCCAGTTGTTACCACAGATTTTGGAACACCTGGAATCACCAAAAACAATCTCTTTGTTTATTTTAAACATAATTCTTCACCTCAACAGCACAAATTTAAAATAGTACACTCAGAGATTGTCAGTAAGTACAAGCAGGAGAATGAATTAATTTCAAAGTTACCAATTCTACACAAGAACTTTGAAAACATATAATCACTTTGTTACCTCAAACTTCTTATTTCTGCACCATATCTTAGGCCTTTTCTCCCCCAGATTTGGCTAGACCTCCAAAACACAGCATCAATCTTGTACACAGTAGTTCAAAGTCCTCTAAGTGGTGCTTTCATTGATGTTCACATGACCATTCAGAGACACTTTCTTATTGCAAACATTCAACTCATCACTGTTTGGTTTTTTTTTCCTACTGAATATTCAAATGTCTCACAGTTATTGAGCTACTCATTAACTGACAAATTTGTTCATACCAAGCTCTATGTAATACCTCAGTCTCCTAATTATTTTTATGGACACTACACTTATGTATTATTTGCATAGTACCTCACTCCAAAATTCAATCCCATTCATTCAATTGTCTACTCACTTTTTCTTCCATTTCAGTTAGAGAAATAACAAAAACACTTAAGATTTTAAAAACTACTTCTTGCATCAAGTGCACAAAAGGTTTAACAGCACTGGCTTACCACTTCTGAAACGCAGCTAATAAGGTTGGGGTCATATCCCTACACAGACCTTCAACATCAAACTAAATGTAACTACATCCTCCATCCGTGCATGATGTCCAAACCAATTCTAATTTTAATAGAATAACTTTTTCAGACAAACAGGTTTTCACTCTCATAAGCATATTGTGACACTTCCTGTTTGATGAATGCAAAGCTAGGAAAGAATTGCCACAGACAGCGCTTGGACTGTTCATTATCTGCATATTTATCCAGAGCAGAATTGGACTCTTCACAGTCCTTAGCTGTGAATCTGTAATCTGATAAATATTTTACTGCATGAACCATCAGTGCAAGCAAAAAAAAGCACCCAAAAGAACCAGCAGTCCTGACCTCCCCCAACAGTTTGTTCCTGCCCCAGACCATTCACTGATATATGCCTGTACAAACCTTTATATGGCCGCACACTGAACTGGAATTGTGAACCCAATCTGGCTGAAAACTAATCTAGGGGTGAAAAAAACCCACCAAACAAAACCATGAAATCTGTTCACCATACAGCTGTCTGTGTAAATGTAAAGCAACACACATACACTCTTTCAGTAGTGGTACCAGCTGACAAAGTCTGACACTTTCTTTGAGCAACAGACTCAAGTCGGTATGGGCAAAGCTTCCAGTTCCAGCATGTGGCGTCGTCAATGAACCAACTAGAACTTTTCCATCCTAAATTTATGTCACAAACCTGCCTTACATCTTACTGCAACAAAGACAACCAAACTGAATATTCTTTTCACAGTTTTCAAAAAGACATGCATTAAAGTTCCTAAACTCCAGGCCAATAGTAGCACCAGTGATATACTAAACCAATATCACTATTACCTGTTTAATTAGCCGGTTTGTGTTTGGAACTTTGAAATGAAAAGAAAAAGGACCTTATTTCTGATGTTTTAATCATCAACTTTCAATTTCTCCTCCACAGTTACATGAAGTTTATATGTGAAAAAAAGAAATATACATACATGCAGTTGAATAGAAGAATAACTTCAGAACACTTATGTACTACAATTATTTGCAAGTACTATTTCAGGTAAATAACAATTACACTTACTATTACTTATTAATTTTAGTAACATATTTATTTCATTAGTCAAACAAATACGAGTACATAGAAGGATATTGCTTACGTATTTACGAAGTTCATGTACATGTATTTACTTTTAAAATTTTGTTGGAGAAAACGTATGTGATAGTGATGTTCAAGTACTTTGAGTATTAAGAGCTTAAGAAAAACCCTAACCAAAATGTGCATCAGCCCCCACATTCCAAGAGTTGAGCAATATTCTCTGGGTTTAAGGCTCAGCATTAATTCAGAAAACTACTATTGTTGAAGATACCCACAAGAAAAGTTCTCCTTTCTGACCTGATCTGCTTGCAAGTGTTACCATCACAGACAGAGCCCTACAGTATTCCTGTGACTTATCTTAGAACTTTAAATACAATCTATTAGTATTTTGGTATTGCAGACTTAATCATGCCTTCTTCCTGGCTATAAATCTGCTGCCTATTGTATTTTGTTACACCCTAATAACAAGTGTGGAAAGTTAGTGGCAGGCTGTCTCCCTGGTTTTTCTCAATAGAAATTGAACTGATTCTGCTACTTTCATTTTCAGGCTAACATGTTCTTGTGCTTAATGGAAAATTGAAATCTATGAGCCCTACTACCATGTTGCAAGGTCACAAACATCTGTAAAACCTCAACAGAAAAACAGTTAGCTTCAGCACCAGACTCCCATATGTAACACCACAGACAGGAACCAGGTATTAGAGGCTTTTCGTTCAAGCTCTCCGTTCTGCACTTCTTTAAAGAACAAGTCAGAAATTCTCTGCCATTTAAAAACCAATACATCTCCAGTGAATAAAACAAGGCTTAAAAGGAATCCATAGGAATTGGAGGTAGAAAAAGCTAGCTAATTTAGTCATGTCCACATTAAGGTTTTTACTAACCCTGATTTGTATGTTGGGTGAGAGCAAACTATCCGTGGGTCTTGCCACATATCAACCTTTCTTTATGGCACTAAAAATAAACAGGGAAATGCTGCGTATATTAAACTTTCATAGCCCAGCCCTTTCCAGTCATCATTTCTAATTTGGTACCTATTTCATAGCTATCTATGTATCTACAGCAAAATAACAAATGCTTTTAGTATAGATATGCTTGTCCTAGGAAAATACACTTCTGCTAATGTTCATATTTTTCCCTGGTTGCTCAGTGAAAGCAACAAACTCCACTAATGAGAGCACATCTCCGCGCTTGCCATCTCCGTGCATCCACTCCAGAGGTGCTCTCTGCACGGCAGCAGCAGTAAACAGGAAGTACAGCCACAGTGGGTACAATGTTGATACAGAGTATAGGAAACTGTATCTATACATCAAGAAAAATCTAAGGCGTGGCCTCCTCTTAAAAAACAATCAGCTCACCGCTAGGCAGCTGGTGGTCTCACAACTGAGCCGTAGTAATGGATCACATGAACGCTCTCAACTCACCCTACTTACTCCTGAAGGTAAATTCACTGGTTCAAGCAGCTTCATTTCAGCCTCTTCTATTAACCAGAGCACAGTAACAGCAGAATTTCCAGCAAAGCTGATCCATTTAGCTGAATATAGGCCCACAAATGCACACTACTATCCTTTCCACGTGGATGTCTCCTCACCACAGAACCTCAGCCATATCATCCTCACCAGCTACCAGAATTTGTACTGGCAAAGCTGATGGATGCCACAAAACTTCATTAGTTTGACATACAGTCACATGACTCCTGAAATTTCAGAAAATCATCCCACAAAATCATGAAAAAACACAGAGAGCAGTGCTTTGCTCCAGAGGATTTACTCCCAGACTGTCATGCAAGTAGTTCAATTCACTGGTGAGCTGTCAAACAGTAAGTAACCAGCTGCCGTAAAATGGCAGTAACAAAAATGGTGTTGATTTGTGTCACTGTGACATAATTGTATTGCTGCAATTCAAATAAACAAACATATCAGATCTACTGTTACTTGTAAGGACAGGCCTAAAGCATTTCATTAGCTAATGGCACTACTAGTTTCTGTTTCAATGTAGTACTTCTGAATCATATCTCAAAGTAACAGAAGCCACGGATCCGAGTCTAACAACATAAATCTCATTTCTTTAAAAAGAACCTCCCTCACCCACACCAAACACTAGCAAAGATGCTCTTTTGCTTGTACCAGGAACTGCAGACCAAGCATTAATAATTAAAGCTTCAAAGTGCCATACAAATGCTTTGCCCATGCTACAGTGCAGTCTCGTGAGAGATGTTTCATCTCAGTCTGTTCCTGAACCCATTCACTTACTGGGCCCATGGAGCGAAAAAACAAAACAAACAAAAAGCCTACTATCAACCAATTTGTACCAGTTGTGCAAGTGATTTCTAGCAAAAGCAAAAAAAAAAAAAAAAAGCAGACTGAGCCCTCCATTGCACATAATACATATAAAACACATATAAAACTTTGTTACTCTGAATCTAAGTAGAGGTCTTAGTCTTATTCAGCAAGGCGCTGAGGCACTGATGAAGAAATTCTTAATCTCAACATGAAATCCTTAAACCACGGTTTCCCAGTGTAAAGGACATGTTTAAATAGTTATTCTACTGCAGATTTTAGGTTACATTGTGACCTTCACAATGGATAAAACTGTTCCAGAAGAGCTATTACACATAGTGTAACTAAATACTTTTCTACTAGCCATCACAAATAATTTGAGTTTAAATAACAGATTGGGGTCCTAAAAAGACAGCTGCTCTGATAAAGAAAATTCAGTCAAATGTATACAAGTCTACATCATATACAAGTCCCTACATTAATAGGCAGACTGACAGAATTTTAAAAATGGAAAAAAAAACAAACCCAAAACAAAACAAAAAAACCTCCACCCATGCACCTACCAAAAGGTACTTTAAGGACTGTTTATGTTCCACTGAGAACAGGATGCATATTTTGCCAATACAATATTTGAAGAGAGGATGGCTTAAAAAGTAATATGCATGCACAAATGGAAACCTGAAGCGCTTCCCTAAATCCACCAGTTCTGAAAGCATCTGTAGGAACCTAAGAAGTTGCAAGCAGCTGTACACACATATTAATTTCTAAACTATAGTTGACTAGTTCAGGATATTTTCAGCTGAACATGACATTCTCCCCTCCTGAAAAAACAAGTCATTCAAAAGCATTTAAAGGTAATTTGTCCTAGCTGAATATTATTTGAAGGCAGTCTTACTGCTGAGTGTTCAGCCCAATTACATTGTCTCTTCAAAACAGATTAATTAGGTTACTTGTACCTTTTGACGGTGTCCTTAGGCACCTGACCACAGCTAATAATAAATACCCAGCACTTTCTATCTCCAAAAAGGCAGGCATCGTTACCTCTATTCTCAAGATGAGGAAACTGAGACGTGAGTAAGCAAAGTCATCTGCCTAATGTCACCTAGCTGAGAGCAGAGAAGCCAGGAATGAAATACAGGTCTTCTGAGTCACAGCAAGTAGTTTAACAAGTGCCCAATTTTATACACATTTATATACAAATAATAGTTGTAAAACCTCAGACTCAACTGTCCAATTTGTATCATGCAGACTAACAAAATACTGAGCATTGTTCAATCACAATAATTTAAAAAATATTCTTGTCCTATATATGGAATGGAAAAACAAATCAAACCAAAAATTATATTGGATGTGCCATCATATAATCATAATTTACATATATTTCAGTTGTGGTACTGTTCATCATTATTTAAAAAAAATTTACACATGGCCTTTGAACATGATTCTGTCAGGAAATTTATGCTTTAAGATCTGTAAGTACAACATCTTAGAAATTAGGTGACCAGGCCATTAAAACAAAATATCCATTACAAATCCCTTTATGCTGACCAATATAAAGACATTTTTTACAATGTTCTATATTATTAAAAATATGTATAATGGTTGAGTTTGAAAAATTAATTCCAGGTAGAGCCTTTAGTATTTCCATTTGAAGTAATGGAGGGTTTGTTACATGTTTATTTATTTCATGGCATAGCCCAAGTTCTCTCTCCTGACCAAACAATTTTGTTTAAGCAAATAAACCCAAGTAATATATTCTTTTCCCCTGATTGTAAACAAGTATTGCTTTGCAAAACACAACTTTGAGTGAAGCAAAAAATTTTATAAAATAAATCCTGTAACATTAGCAATAAAAGCCCCAAGTTCAGAAGGTTTACAGTACTGTCTAGAAAAGAAGTGGTAGTAAACACCTACAAGTACAAAAGTGTAATCACTGTGCATACACAATAGTTTCCTTTAAATACTCTTAGCAATAATTTTTGTTAACCCAGCCATATCAATTTACTATGCTGACATCTACCACCACTGCCAAGAAAGCATACACACTTCACAAAAACCACTTTTTAAAGAATGATTTGAAAAAAAATCCCAAACTTTTTTCCGTGAAAAACTTACAATATTTTATTTCATGGATGCCTTATTTAACAACCTACAGCATTGTATGTTAAAGTTTAATTTTATGAAGAAACTGAGTTGCCACTTGCACCAGGAAGCAAAGAGTTAAAGACTGTGCAATCAACCTGAGAGCAAGCACTGGAGAGGCTAGTTTACCTGGTGTACAAAGTTCTAAGGGATGCAAGCCCAGAGAAGGACAGCAGAATTTTGGAAGAGAAGACAACATCAGCAATACTGGTTCTTACCCAAGCTCATCTCTCCTCCTACTAAAGAACCTGTACTAGAGATAAAAGGAGGAAAAAAAGGGTAATCTGGCTTTATGTAATCTTTCAATCTTTAGTAATCAGGCAATTTTGCTGGTGAAGCTACCAGAACAAACTAAAAAGAGGATTTGCTTACTGCCAAGTTTACTTTGTATTTTGCATTTGCTAACTGCTGAGGAATAAGTGTTGCATTTTTCACCTTGAATAAACTTAGCTGAAAACTTGCTAAGTAGCAAGATATGCTTTCCACATCCCACTAACAGTCTGTAAAACGTTTAAAGTAAAATAAAACATAGAAGAATGGATACAATATTTTGTAGAAAAAGCCAGACAGAAATGTCAAGTGGATACTTGTTAGCAGAGCTTTATAAGAAATTGCTCTATCAGATACGGCGTCACTTTTTAAAAATACAAAACTTTCACAGTGAGAAGGGAAATCCAGGGCCTACTTAAGGCCTGTTTAATTAAGCCTTTGAAACAAGTACATGTACGCCATCTATGATTTACCACTTTCTTAGTAGCAACTTTGGTCTTTTGCTTTTCGTATTTTCTCAGAATCCACTTCTCATTTTGTTAGTCAGTAGTTGTGCCAGTCTGCCAACCTTTTTGCCAGGAGAGTTCAATTGATTCACAAGTACTGATCCACTAACAGTTTTCTTACAGCATGTTGGAGTACACGGGGGTCATAACCAGGTGCACACAGCACACAGCACAGCAGAAGGCAATGTGTTCCATTGATCACTGACTGATACTTTGGAGTCCATGTCAGGAACAAGCTTGGCATTTACACTGGGTTTAGCTTGTTTTCAGTAAGTTTTTACGTGTTAGCAAAACATCTAAACCACACATCACCCATGATCTACATCGACCCATGTGCTTGACCCTTTTAACCTCTACTGTAGCCATGAATTCTACAACTTCCTCATCTTTCTGCAAAGGACTGCAATATGCAAGCAAAAGTTCATTACACATATAAGCACTTTTAGAGTTCTTACGACTGAGGAAGTTCCCTCCTGAAGAAACATGAGTGAAATGGCGTATCTCACACTTCGCTGCAGTTCCCTTTACTTTCGGACCATACCACCAAACCAAATTTTATGCACAGATATATGAAGAGCAATTTGTTTTGAGGTATTCCCAAGTAAAACTATATTGATGCCTTTGCATTTCACTGCTAATATATGGCACCACAAATAAAACAGCACCTTTACAGCCGTTCTGTCTGATATGAAAGTTCCTCTTAAAAATATCTAAATGTCAGCAGTTCACAAAGCTTAAACCCCGCTGGGATTCCCATGTTAACTTCTTAACTTTTCTGTCTTGTGCAAGAAACTGCATTTATTGATACAGAAGTTTCCATACATAATGGAAGAGGCAGTGTAACCAAAGAATCTAATCCATTCTGGGTTTTTTGATTGGTTGGTAGTTTGTTTTGGTTTAGGTTTTTTTTTAGGGGGTTTTGGTTTTGGGCTTTTTTTTTTTAGTTATTGTCCCTGTCAGTCTCATCTTTCAAGGAAAAAGTAAGAAAACAAACACCAAACCAAGCCTTCCCACCCCCCAGAACAAAAATCTCCACTAATTTCTGTTTAAAGTAATTGAAACCCCACTTTTGGTACTTCTACAGAAATGCAGCTTCCACTCAGCTTACTTGAAACACTGCTATAGTTGGTAATTCACCCAGCTCACCACTTCAAACAGGTTTACCAGCTTATATATCATTGTATCAAGTTTGTATTAACATAGTGATTCTTCCTAGGCACTTATGAGCCACTGATTAAAGTTCAGCATTTTAGATGGATTCTTAGCCTTCAGCCATCTCACGTGCTACAGTATTAAGTAGACTGCTACATCTCTGTTGTGCCTTCTCTTTCTTTGCTATTCAAGTGAGCACACCTCTAACATTCAAAACTACACTAGAATTTAACAGCATTTAGGAAATAAAATTTCTTTTTTTTAAAACATGCCTTTCTAATTTTTATTTGAGCATTAAATTCAATACTTTCCATTTATGGACTTCTTACTTTGGCGCATTGTCCAACTAATAAATTCAGAGACACATTCTGTGCCTGGGTAAACATAACAACTTGCACAGACTTAGTTATGTATTTAAAAAAAAAAAAAGAAGCAAAATGAAAGGAAAGCAAGCTTTCTTCGGAACAAGGAAGACGAAGAGGTAGCAGGTTGTGCTGACATTTAAAGATAAGAGCACAAAAGTGAAGCTCCGCAATTGCATCGAACCTTGCAGTTGACAAGCAGAAAAGTAACAGTTGCACAGGCAACCAAAACCAGTCAAATTACGGGGATGGAAACCTCTAACCCTGGAGCTTTCAACCTTTAACAGTGTTGCGGGGTCTTTTGGGATTGTTTTTTGGTAGTGACAAAAACCCTTGCCGTTTGACAAATAACGTTGATCGCACCATTTTCTCCTCTTCCCAAGTTGGGCGTTCAAGGCCTACAAGAAGGAAGCTGCTGCGGCTCCTACGCGGTGCCATGGCCAGGGGAAAGAGAGGCTCTCTGCCTGACCCTGACGCGGCCGGTGGAGTGACCACCGGGAGCCCTGCGGGCCGGGCCCGGCCGAGCGCCGTGCCGCAGGCGGCAGGGGAGGGCGAGAGCTCCGGCCCCCGTAGCGGCTCCGGGCGCGGGCAGTCTCGGGGTGGCCGGAGGGCGATCCCGGGGCGGCGGGGCCGGGGCGGGGGACGCGGCCCCGGCAGGCCCCGCCGGAGGGACACGGCCGCTCGGCGGGGGAAGGAGGGAGCCGAGCGCAGACAAAAGCGGGTCGCGGCCGGCGGCGGGGTGGGGCCGTGACCGGGCGGCGGCGCCTCCGCTCCCGGGGGAGAGCAGCGGGAAGAGGCCTGGGGTGGGCACGGGCTTCCGCCGGCCCCCCAGCCCGGGATGGGCTGGGATGGGCTGGGCTGGGGTGGGCGTCCCGCTCCGAGCGGCGGGCAGGGGGCGGCGGGGCGCGGCGGTTCCTCCGTCCTCCCCGCCAGGGAGGGAGGGGAGCGGGGCTGGGGCGGCGCCCCTCGCCGCTTACCTGTAGCTCGGTGAAGAGGATCTCCCTCTCGGCCGCGTTGGACGCCATTGCGCCGGGGTTTGAAGTCCGCACCTGGGCGCCGCCGCTGCCGCTGCCGCCGCCGCCGGCGGGGAGGGGAGCGAGGGAGGCGGGTCCGGGGCCGGGACTAAGGGCGCATCGGGGGCGGGGGGAGCGCTCCGTGCTCGGGCAGGCGGGCGGGGGTGCGCGGGGGGGCCGCCGCTGCCCCCTCTACTCTCATGGGGGTCGCGGCGGGCTGTGGGGCGCGGCGCGGCGCGTTCGGAGCGCAGAGGTATGGAGCGGCGCGTTCCCCGCGGTGCGGAGCGGCGCGTTCGGAGCGGTGCGGAGCGGCGCGGCGCGCTCCCCGCCGTGCGGTGCCCGCGGTGCGCTCCCCGCCCGGGCGCGGCGCTCGGCCCTGGCAGCGCTCGGGCCGCCGCGGCTGCTGCGCCTGCGGCCGCCGCCGATGTCGCACCATTTGGCTGTCACCCTGTCGCAAACGCGCGGCTGCTTTGCGGCTCCCGGAGCACGTGACCGTGCGGGGAGGCAGAGCGGGCTTGCTCGGAGGAGGCTGGCGGCGCGCGCCCCCTCGGCCCCACCCCGCGCGGGCAGAGCGGCGCGAGGCGCCGAGCGCGGGAAGGCGGGCGCGAGCCCCTCACTCACCGCCCTGAGCCCCTCACTGCCCACAGCCCCTCACTCACCGCCCTGAGCCCCTCACTGCCCACAGCCCCTCACTCACTGCCCTGAGCCTCTCACTCACCGCCCACAGCCCCTCACTGCCCACAGCCCCTCACTCACCGCCCTGAGCCCCTCACTCACTGCCCACAGCCCCTCACTGCCCACAGCCCCTCACTCACTGCCCACAGCCCCTCACTCACTGCCCACAGCCCCTCACTCACTGCCCACAGCCCCTCACTCACTGCCCACAGCCCCTCACTCACTGCCCACAGCCCCTCACTCACTGCCCACAGCCCCTCACTCACTGCCCACAGCTCCTCACTCACTGCCCACAGCCCCTCACTGCTCTCAGCCCCTCACTGCCCTCAGCCCCGCGGCCGCCTCGCCACCTCTCTCCCTCCTTCCCTCCTTCCACACTACGCTGATGACTCCCCATCCGTTGGGCTCCAGCGCTGGGAATCCTGTCGTTTCCTCCTGTGGTGGCGGGCTTTGGGGGGCGTGTGGCACATTCCTGGTGTTGGGGTGTGCAGGGGCTCGGCTCTCCCAGGCCCAGGAGACAGGTGAAGCCCTCAGTTTGTTAGTTAGCGAAGGCAGGTAGCTCAGGAAGGAGAGGTCACGCTTGTCTCAAGCAGCCACCTGCCGCCCTGGGGACCTGGAGCAGTGGCCCAGGAGGCTGTGGTGAGTGGGGGCTGTAAATGCCGTTTTCAGTAGTTTAAAGAGATAAACATTTGTACTCGGGGTGCTTGGTGAGTTTTTTGGGGGTTGGCACTGTTCAGTTAATCTGCGGAGTAATAAGCTGCTCAGAGCTTCAAAATCGGTTTGAGTATCTGGGGGGAATGGTTTCTCTTTCCTCGTGGCACCACGAGACAAGACCATTTATTTTCAGCTTCCTGCCTGTGTAGAGGATTGGTGGCTTTTTTCACCTATCCATAAACATGTGTTTTCTGTTATGGATTATACACCCACATGCATTCTCATTCCACCCTAATATTGGATGTTACATTAGACTAATTGGACTAATGCAAAATGCTCTGTGGAAGCAATTACAACTTTTGGGGTTTTTCTTTTACTCTATGCAGTTCATGTCAAATTCATAAGCTGAGGCATTTTTGATAGATGCAACTTCATGCAAGGATCAGCATTTGTTCTGTATATACTACTGCATCTCTCTATGGCTACAGGCCAATAGTAGCCTGTTTGCTGTAGGACTGCAAGTTAAACTTTGCAGGGTTGGGTTGTTTTGTTTTTTTGAGGAAATAGGAATGGGAGAAGTCAACATTAAATTGCCACTACTATTCCTAGCACGTTTGAAGCATTTTAAGTGTGGTTATACTTCTACTGTTGAGCACAAAACAAACCTGACAATCTGAAGTGCAGACTATCATGCCGTACAAAAGATGTTTATGAACATATGCACACAGTTAATATCACGTAAAAGAAATATTCTGATGGTTCTACATTATCAGTGCACATTTTAATCGAAATTACAGTTTCACTGACTTACATCTAAGTAGCTGTTTGATAGGGTTCATAATCTTGCACGTACACAGATTTACAGCTAGACATAGTCCACATGAAGCCAATGGCTTAGTGTCTGTTCTGTGTGGCCAGGCAATTACAGCCTCAGAGGAAAACTTTACTTGCCGATTGTCTAAAATTGTCTGTTTTAGAAAGACTTGTCCAGTAAAATTTGTGCTAGCACAGCTTCAGTGTCAGTGGTATGAAGTAGTCTTATTTTAGCCATCACATGTCAAATGCCATGAAATGGCTTTACTTGTGGCACATGGGGTGGTTTGAGGCACGTTATGTAAGAACATAATGGGGGAGAAAGGGAAATGGGAAAGAAAGACTTTTATACAGTAATTTCTCTTTTTGGCCATGATAGAATAATTCTGAACTGTATTTAAACTTCATTTGAACTGGTTTTTGAGAACAGATGTTGAAGGATATAAAGAAGTAATCAGAAATTACTGGATTACTGTGACTTAGTGACTTCATATACTTGTCTGCGTGTATGTGGTCCATTACTACAGCTCATCTCCTTTCCTGGTCCCATTGCAAAGGAGGAGAATCAATGTGCTTGCATGTATGGTTTACAAGATGTGGTCAGAGGGAAACAGATTGTGCTCCAGAGAAAATTCATAGATATCTGTGTGGGTGTCAACAAAGTTAGTGAAGCTTTGAGATTCTCTCTAAAACAGGCCTTGGTTCATGCTTAACCTAGCCTGCCTATTGAGTGTAGCCTAGAGCATATCATTACCCCTGTCAAGACAAGGCCTGTAATCTTTTTTTGTATTCCCAGTGTTATTTACACAGCTTGGAAGGACAACCCTAGATTCTTTGATGGAAGTGTAGTGGCACAGGAATCTAAAGAGAAACTGGTTTGATAAAACAACATTACCTTAGCTAAATCTACTTAGTCATTCTTCCTTCAGAGTCTGGAAAGAACAAGGCAGTCCTGGACAACTGTAGCTCTGCATTTAAGTACTGTGACAGTGAATTATTGAGCAAGAGGGAACATTCCGAATGAGTCCCAAAATAGAAGGCAGTTAAGTACGTAAGTCCAAGAATTTATCATTATATGGAATCCTGAGTTCAGCCTGTGCCTTAAAATACCTGAATGCAATTTCTTCAGCCATTATTGTTAGGTCATCCCTGCAGTCAATTAACAAGCTAGAAAAGCAAACCGAAGGAAATGGATGCCAGTACTATTAGCTAAGGCCTTTAATTGTTTCTTTTCTTCAGGTTGTGTTATTAAGGTCTTCGTCACAAAGACCTGGAAAAGTGAATAGCTGAGACTTGCAGTGTTCCTGGTACAAAACACACCTTGTGAATCCTTAAGTACAGTACAGAAATCTTTAGATAAATGTGTGGGATACTGTTAGCAAAATCAAAGGTATTTTTTAGAATAGTTCTAACTAGTCCAATATATCACCTAAGAGCTTACTTTCACTGGGGAATGTGTATTGAAATTAAGATTGGCATGTGAAGAGCACCCGATAGGTGTTAATTTAATTATTATAGTTACTACTACCAAAACTCTACCAGGAGAAAATGTAATTTTTTATTTACGCTTCTGGTTAATCTTGCTTGTGTGAATTAGTGATGTAGGTCTAGAGGGACAGCAATGTAGAGATGTGCCTGGGTATGGAATAAATTAAACTCTTGGAAAGAAGAAATGGGATATGATTCTGCATGCACTCTTAATAGATGAGTGGGGCAGAGCAATACTGGGCCAGGTCACCACCTTTTTAAGCACAGAAGAAGCTATAAGAGCTAGTGATCTTTTTAATGGGGTGGGGTAAAGGTTATTTAATTTTGCAAGTAGTATTGATACCTGTTAAAGGAAATCCTTGTCTCATAATGTGGGAATACTAAAATTCACACTTCAAGTCTGGTTTGGGAGAGTATTTAAGTTTTTTCACTTAGGAATAAGGACAACTATGTAAAAGAGATGTAGCCCCAACATTAGTTTAAGAAAAGAAACAAAACTACTACCACCACCAAAACAGAATTTTAATAATGTAACCGTTAGTTGCCCCTGACTTCTAGATGTACCAGTGTTCCTCTTGCATAGTTGACCCTCTAAGTTGGATCCTTTGAAAGCCTTATGAAATTCTGGAAGTATGAGACACAGAAAAAATGAGATGGGAAAATGTATACATCTTTGCCTTCTTTGTTAGTTTACTTCAGCCTGGAGATGTTGAAAAAATAGTATATTAATGAAGAATAGTACTTTCCATCTTCCTGTTTTGCTTTGCAAATATATGTGTGAATAGGAGAAATCTTTGTTTTATAAAGCTTCCAATACTACATCTCACAATAGATTTAGGAATAAATATGTCTAGGTCAGGTTAAACCTTGAGAAAAAAGAAATTATATAATAATCTTTCTTAGACCAACAACTTGCTGGTGTTTATTAAAGAAACAGCCATAGAGGAGAAAAAAAAAATTAAAATTAAAAATGTGGATAATTTGCCTTTTTCGAAAACTCACTTCTTCCATAGTACTTCCAAGGAGTTAATTACATGCCTTTCACTCAGCTTTTTCAAAGGGAATTCCATGTAAGAAAAGGCTTCTGAGGGACCATAAATGCTCTCTGAGTCTCTTACTGATGTACCAGTGGCAGTGAAGGGGGACAAGTTTATGACACGTCATAAACAGAAAACTAAAATGACTACGTATGTTTATTTAGCTCTTGTGGTGCTTGCAAATTTAATGTATTTTTAAACTCTTCCTTTATTGCTCTTTTAGTTACACAACTAATCTTACAACTTCTGCATGGATTACTGTGATGTAATCATAACCCTCCTAGCAATTGCTGCACACTTTCTACCTAAAATTTGTCTTCTGTGTTTACGTATTATTACCCAGGGCTAAGTGTAGGCAGATGCTGTAAGGTGTGGAGTGCAGCAAACTTTATCTTACTATCTGTTTTATTAATTCTGGACCCTGGGAAGACTTGCAGTCAGTGAGAAAAGAGTGCTCCAGGGGAAGGAGGTTCATTCCTGTTATTACCTCCTGTTTTTCTTTTCCACCCTTCTCTTATGAGGAGAAGTCTGCCTTATGCCAGTTAATGCCAGTGGAACGTTGAGGAGAGGAAAGCCCTACCTGTGCAGAACCAGCTGTTAAGATCACACCTCATTCCTCTAAAGGAGATCAACTTGAATTATTTGAAGTAATAACAAAATGGATTATGTCTTTACATTAAGGCTATGAGCCTACAAGTGGATCAACATTATCGATCTCTACACCTATGCTAAGTCCCAGTGATTTTAATTAAACCTGATTGTAGGATCCAGCTTGTTATACGTGCTGTTGTTTCTGCAAATGAACTGCCCAGATGGACTCTTGTGCTTTCATTGAATTCACTGAAGTGAACAGCGCCTAGTGCAGCACTGGTAACATCAAAACCTTATTTTCTAACAATGTAGATAAGACATCAGTCCAAGCAAGGTAGCTATATCTTTGGATAGTTCCTGGTTTCATTGCTTTATTTCTGTAACTTGCAAGCACATTACTTCGAATGGTGACTAGGGGAAAGTACCTTAGTTCATTACAAAACCAAGGCAGGATGGATTCAAGAGTGATTCAAAATATGTCATCCTGTTACGAAGAAGGCTGATTTTCTGAAGGAATGTAGGTGGCTGGCTGTGACCTAAAGTTTCTATGAACAGACATCAGAAAATTCAGGCTCAGGAGATAATTGAAGGACTTTCTTGTACAGAATTAATACGTGCAATTTTTTATGCTTCTAGGAAAATCAAATTCCTACAAAAGGCTTTTCAAATCTAAAACATAGTCTTACAACTTTAGCTGAAGTCTCAGTCCACATTTAGAGGAAAGGGAAATGTATTGCAAAGGATGAGTCAGACATGGACATACCCAGAGAAATCTGTGCTTGAAAGACTGCTGCAGGGATGTCTCTTGCATGCTTGTAATGTGGGTTTTGACCTGCCTGTGGGCAGTCTGTAGCTTCCGGAAATACTGGACTGCAGATTTGTTAGCATCTCACAGCAGAGTATGCAGAAATCAGAAGATTGTGTCCATTCTCTTCTGCATCATGCTATCGACAGACTGGTCTCACCTTGTGTTGTGGAAGTTGATGTGTTTGTGACTTGTGAACTTTTGGTTGTCCTCAACCAATTTTAATTTGCTGTTTTGAACTCTGCAGCAAAGACTGACAGGAACAGGAAGTAAGTCCTTTGTATGACGTGTCTGGTGATACAGCGTCTATACATCAGTGTTTTCTGAGCTCTAGTATGTTCATGGACACATAAGCAACTATGTCAAATGGTCCTGAAACAGACTTCATCAGACACTCAGTCTTAGATGGTAATGATTTCTGGTCATGATTAACTTGATGGCTGTTTTTTTCCTGCATGTCTTTATCTCTTCACAGAGACAGTAGCCTGCATATGTAACTCTGTCAGGGATTGAAGTCCTAAGCAGTTATTAACTTGTACTTAGTATGCAATGTCTCTGAATTAAAAGGGCAGACCTATCTTCATCTAATGAACACTTAGAACAAGAGTTACCTGGCAGGTTTGTAGCTAGCTCTAATTGCATTCTCCTTGCTCTGTTGGGACTGACACCCCCAGGAGAGAAGAGAGCTTAACAACTTTCTGAGAAAATGACAATTGCATCAAACAATATCAAGAGAAAAACATTCCAAAAAGTTCTGATACCAAATATGTTAGTGCTTCCCCTTCAGTCTTCCTTGTCTTAACTTTGTCTTTCCTCACCTTCAATTTTTTTTTATTTTATTTTCCGCCTGTGGCATACTTGCTGTCATGTAATTTAGTGCAGCTTTACATTGCTTTTATTTATGTTCTGCTGCTTATGAACGCTATGGTTCCGAGATGGCTTCTTACAGTGTATTCCCCTTACTTAAGTGTTATTTAAGCATAAAGGGAAGTTAGACTCATATCTGTCTATTTTCCTTCTTTTTTCCTTTCTTTTTCTTTCTTTGTTCTCCCCCACCCTGGAGAGGGATGGTCATTACATGAACAAGCTGGGAAGTTAATCACACCTATCACATTTGGGATATACCTTTTTAACTAGGTGTAACTTGAACTTTCAGACGTTTCAGGTTCTTCAGAGGCATTTTCTCTTGTGTGAATGAATCTAATAGCATTGTCACATTTTCTGAAAAAAACCACAGTGTAGAAAGGCTTAGGTGAGATTTCTGTACTGGAGCCTAGTTGCAAAGTTATTTGTGGGCTGACTCTTCTGACTGGAAAGTGAAATGACTAGGCATCTGAGAGATTAATTAAATTCTTGTGCTTCTCTTAATTTGCTTAGATACATAGATGCCAGTGATTTTTTTAAAGTGTAAAATGTTTTCTTGTAAGGACTTAATGCCATGGATTTTATGTTCTAGGGTAAACACTGGATGTCTAAAGGACTAAGCTGAATCTAAGTTTGGTTTAAGTTACTTCAAAGTATCTTGAAATGCATTCACTGAAATTCCACACTGTCAGTCTGAGCTCAGATTTGAATTGTTTTATTATAATCACATAATGAAATATAAAACTCAAGTTGATATGCTGTCTAGCAGGTAGTATGCAGCTAGTGAACTTGTTTCTTCTTTATAAGAAAAATGAGGCTAGAAGCTACTGAAAAACATGGGGAAAAATGTTTTGGAGCCTTGATCTGTTTTATGTACCTACACTGTCAAGGAGCAGTCAGCCAGAGGCAATCACTGAGGCGGAGTTAATGGAGGAGAGGTCTGAAGTGTACTGGTTTGATATTTGAAGTGCAGTAATCTGGATTTTATGTTCATTTATGTCTTTGCTTGCTGCAATGTTGACATGTTTGCTTTAATGGAAGCCGCTTTTACACAAATGCTAGAAATGTCTCCAGCTAATGCAGCATGCTCTCTCCTTCTTGACTCATTCTTAGCTTTCTGCTACCTGTGGCCTGCATACACCTCTCTTCCTCCCGTAGAAATAGTGCAGTGATGGAGCAAGGCATAAAAAATAAGTGCAATAATCTAAAAACAGAATAATAAGGTTTACCCTCCTCCTGTCCTGTATGCTTTCTCTTCATTCTGAGATCCATCTAGTAAGTCATTGAATTGCAATGTCCTTAATCACTATTTGATTGAGATAAGAGAGTTTAGATTAGTTGGATCTGTGCTAAATGTTGTCATGATAATGATGGACATGATGGGGAATTACCAATCATATGTCTTCAGTATCTTTAGAACCATGGCTGATTTCTGTAAGACAGAAGTGCACAATTACTTTAATAGTTGCATAAACAACCTAATGTTTGGGTTTTGTTTATCACTGATCACGATAGATAGTGGTGTCGCTGTTGAGCAGCTAGCAGAGTAATGAAGGCACCAGTTCTCAGTGGCAAGAAGGAAATGACCTTTATTGTTTTGATTTCATCATATATATAGAGTTTTCAAAAGTCACCCAGATTGGTCTGTCAGAAGCCTTCCCCCAGGCCTGATTGGCCAGGCCTGCACTGTCCAAGTTCTGGGACACTGTTCCAATAACATCCAAACTTTATCTTTATTTATAAAACACAAGAAAAATTCTCATGGGAAAAACCTGTGCTAGCCACATAGTGGTATCAGTTATTAGAAGAGAGCACCACATCTGGACATTAAAAGGATGAATTTTCACCATGGACCTAAACACAACAGTAAATCCAGTTGTTATTTGTACCTGCTATGCAGGTAGAAGTTGATTTAACCTTAGGAAATTGCAATAATAAGAAGGATAATAAAATTGTATACTGTATTATGTTTGCAGACTTTAGATACAGCAGACAGTATAACTTGTTTTCATGATGCTTAGAGTATCATACTTATCAATCAGAAATATGAATATTTAAAAAGTATAGTGTAACAGAAATCTTTTAAAAGGAAAAGGTGAAGCAGAGGCCAGTTGGAGATTGCCATTCGCAGGCTGTCCTTAACTCTGTTTATTGCTTCCCCTTTTCCCAGCAAATCCAGTATTTAAGAAGGATTTTAAGACCCATGTAATCATTGAGGATTTACTTTCTTGGTGCCTCAGAGCTGCATTCAGCAACAACACTATTGTTTTGTTTTTTAAACAGACACATCACCTTTACAAGTACTGATAGAAGTTATCAGGAACTATTTTGTATAGTAACAACTGTAAATTGTTGTTTGAAATTGACATTAGAAATATAAGTAGACACAGATTCAACTTTTGGTCCTAAAGTGACAGAAGGCTCTGTAGTTCTGCAGCCATCTTAGATACAACTGAAGTAAATTGGGACTCAAGCTAATGAGGTCAAGTCTCTTTTCCTTTTGTGTCAGTACAAAATATTCTTAATTCTCGATTTGGTACTAAAATATAGAAGAATTCTAAATATATAATAGTTAGGCTAAGGTTTGCGGTAGGGTAGAATAATCTCTGCTGGAAAAAAGTTCTTCTGGTGACTGGTGAATAGAGAGCACAGTACTCTGATAAACTGCTTAATATTTCTTAATGCTTAATGTTTCTGAAGATTAGGGAGTGTAGATTGGTGGATTAATTGAATTAACAGTTTAACTGAAGTGCTTTAGAATTGCAGTTTACCTTACACTGTTTCCAGTCTTTGCTGTAATACAGGCAAAATATATAAACATCAGTGTTTATTCATATGCGGCTTTCCTCTTCCTTGCATAATATGCAAGGACACAGTATTTCTAAGTGTCCTTAGCATAAAAAGAAAAAATAAATCAGTAATAGGAAAGGTGTATTAGTGAAAGAATCTTTATAAATGGAAATCTTGATATTAAATTGCTCCATCTAGTGGCAATCTGCTAAAACTGATACTTTTTCTGTAGTGATTATTATCCCTTAGTAATGATTATGCCTCTTAAGCATTTAAGATTGAATTCTTCTTTTACATAGGAAGCTCTTTACCGAGAGCACATGTGACAAGGTACAAACTTTGATTTTCCTTCCAGTTTCTTTGGAGGATTTTTACTGTTTACTTTAATGGCAACAAGCTTTATGTGTCCAAATGTCTGAACTGCTTCTGAGATTTACTACTTCGGTTCGAGTTCCTCTTGGGCCTGGGAGGGAAAATGGAGGAGCTGAATTGCATAAATAATACAATAAGGATGAAGCCTCTGATTCTTTGTCAAAGGGTTAAAATACACAATGAATCATATGCTGAGTATTGCATACTGAGATGCATCTTGCATTCTGACATGAGAGAAATTTCAGTTGCAGGTTGTTTCATCCAAATGCCTTAGCTGGCATTGACACTGTACTTTTCATAATAACAATGATCTAATTGAATTATTTGTTAATATCATTATACTTCGTTGTGGAATTTATAGTTAGAATTCTTATGTCAATCAAGGTGAAAACACCTGTGTTTCCAAGTCCTGTGAAAACAGGGAGAAAATTCAAAAGAAAAATGTTCAAGGAAAGGTTTTATCCAGAAATCTTTGATGCTTTCTTCCTTTGAACACCTTGAAAAGACAAAAAAAAAACCCCAAAAAAGAAGGGAGCTCTTGAGGAGACCTGTGTATTTCCGCTGCTGTGATCCCTTGTGCATCTGGCTTTAAAGGGAACTACGGTGCTTAAGAATGCAAAATCATACAACAATGAATCATTTTCAGGGTGATTGCTTGGTATTGTTTTTCTGTTTCTGAACAGAGCCTAAAACTGTGCAACCAGCAGCTGAAGTCCTGCAGAAAACAAAAAATATTTAAAAATGAAAAGCAAGGAAAAGGCCTAACTGAAATAGTCTAAAACCAAATTTTAAGTATTAGATTTTTTTAAAAAGAATGTTGGCTGTTCTTGGAAATGTAATAGGTGCACTCCCCTGTTGCTGACTCCCCTGTCCTTTATTTTTGTCCTTAATTTTTCAGTTTTGGTTACTCTGCTACCTTTAATTTCCTGATACATTAATTCTCTCTTCTTCTCATTCCATGCCTAAATAGTCCTTTAGTATTAAAGAAACTGCTCTACAAGACTATAACAGTTGCACTGTATTCCAAGACTGTTGTTTTTATTATTCAGTTAAATAATGGGACATAGACCTTGTAGTGCACTTTTCCAGACTTCCTCTCCCCAATTAGTTTGCTCACTTAAAATTGCAGATTGCTATTCCTATCTTCCTTTCCCAGGCCATTAAATATCACAGTTGCATAACATCCCTACATGCTAAGTAAAGTTTCCTTGCAGCACACATTTTAACCTCAGCTGTTATACTTTTGGTTGAACTTAAAAAATTTCAAATACAAGGTAGCACATCCTGATAATAGTGCATGAAGAAATAAATTGCTGTGAAATGGAATGGTGCCTTATCTTAAAACAGTAGAAATTTCCTTTGAATTAATTAAAAATATGTATATGAAATCTTTCTTGTTTCCTGAGGCAGATATATTGTCAGAGTATGCCTTATGATGATTTGTACTGATGCAGTTCTGCTCCTCTCTGGGGTTGCTTTGTTGTTGAAAAACCATCTTACTTCTCATCCCATTGAAAATGCCTTCTTTTTAAATGAGATATAATTGTTTCAACCCTGAGCCAAACAGCAGCAGTCCCAGGAAACAGTCAGCATGTGCACCAAGGGAGACAATATTTAATGTGTACTCCCCTATTTTCTTTCAAAATGTGCTCATCAGAACCTGGTTGTTACCCACATGCAGTGTAAATAAATTTTTGGTTCTGTAGTTCTTCCTTGATTTCTGGCAGACTATGTCTTTCTAAAATGTTTTGGGTGGATACAGAAATGGTGGGCATTTTTATCTTTTTGCAGGTTACTGAGAGTACCTGTCTGCTGATCCATCTGATCTGAGCCTTTGCTCTGAACAACTTCCATAGGATAGTTCAGGACTGGCAGAGTGCTTGTGGTTTTTAGCATTATCCTGGACTTGAAGAGCTTTCTTTTCTCCCAGATTTCTGAAGATCTTGGTCTCATGCACATTCTTAATTAGACCAAGACCATGAAGTTTTGATTCTGTTAATCTGTCCTGGGGCATTTTGCATTTTACATTGCATACCATATCAGGTTGCTTATTTCATAAGCTTAATGCTGGGTTGTGTGACTTAATTGGGTGAATAACTATTATTCTATTTCATCAAAAAGTGATTCGAGATCTCAAAGCATGGCTAACCTCTTTCATTTTGGATTGTAATAAAATCTAATCTTACTGATTATTCAACACTGTTTCATCATATAGATGTTATCTCCCCCAAAATAAATAAATGCAATGACTTGTATTTTTTTTTGTTTGTTTGTTTGTTTGCAGTTTATTCTTACCATTGATGCATTTTCTAGTTGAGTCAGGTTTAACCCCTTCTTAATCTTTCTTTCATATTTTTCTTTTTGAGTATCCTATTCTAACTTCTGTGGTGTTTCCATGGCCTTCTCTTAGCTAATTGAAAATAACCGATTTCACCTCCACGTCTAATCCAAAACAATGTCCCTTTCAGTGGTGTGTACTGTGAAAAAGAAAACCAGCACGTGACTTCTTGTCTTTACATATTTCAATACTAACAGATAAAAAAGCTTTCTACTCAGTTGTTCTATTCAGGTTTGTTTCAGTTTGGGCTTTTAACCTCTGATACCATGTGGTCTTCAGGAATAATTTCAGTCCAAATATTGTAGCTAATCTGAAATGATTTTAGTTACATTTCTTCCATGACTGCAGAACAGATAATGGGCTATTTTGGTGCTCCTTTCTAGATTTACTACTACTGAAGCAGAAGTCCATGTTGAGAGGCATTTTTTCAGTCCATCAAGCTCTCCATGTCTGCATTCATGTTTCCATGAAATTGTGAAGCAAAGCTTTAAAAGCAGAACATCTGAGTCAGACCAAGGCATTCTTATTCTGGACAGGTGGAATCACATGGTATTTCAGTAGCATACATAAGAATTCACATGTAGGAGTCCTGAGTGTCTCTGCTCTGTTGTAAAAGACAACCAGTAAAGAGGACTGCTTAAGTACAGGGCAGAAAAGTGGCACTGTACTTGGCTTTTGCCAAGACTTCTGATGCTTCCTGTGTTTATTGCTAATGTGAACTTTCCCACTGTTTAATTAAACATGGCTGTTCATGGCATCCTATTTTCTTTAGCAGATTCCAATCACAGCAGTTATTGTCAGACTTGTCAGACTGGCAGCTGGAGATACAAACCAGGCATAGTAGGGAAAAATGTAGGTGTTCAAGGACTCTTTGATCTCTCTTACCTTTTCTTTTAATACTTCTCTTTTCTTTCCTTTTTTTTTCCCCTGTTTCTCTAAACTGAATTTTGTCCTGTTACTCTCTCAAAGTTAAATTGTGGGCTTTAAGTTTTCCCTCCTCTCCTGTGAATAAAAAGTGGATTACAATATGCAGGATGATTTGGAACAGAAAAGAATAAGGGATTTCAATGGAGGCAAGCATTCCATAGAAGTAGCATATTTCAGTCTGCTTTCTGGGTTTAGCATTAGAGTTGTGTGTTGGAGTGTAGATCTGGACATTGTAGAAAGCTCCAGCAGAAAGATAGGATGTTCTTCTGAAGCATATAGGTCCTCTTTAATAATATTTTTCTGGAAAAATCTATAAATTGTGCCCACAACAAGCAAGACAAGGGATTCAACCTCTGATTAAATGCCCCAAAAAAGTCCTTGTGGGAGTTGAGCTGAGATATATGTGCAGATGCAGCTGCTAGATGTATCAGAATGTCTTGTGCAAACCAAAGTTAAAATTATTTTATTTTATTTTATTTGAACAAATTAAGAGTCTGGAAGGCTGATGCATCTGGATCATGTGATTTCGTATCTGTTAACAGGTAACAGGCCTGTTTTACATTACAAAACTGTACAAGGATGCAGTGTCTCATGAGGCTACAGGAAATGAACCTGACTTACTGAAAAATGGAAACAACACCTGTGGCTTTCTAGCAATGGGATTGTTTCCTAAGGCTGATAGGGTGCTTTGCTATGAAGGATGGATAGATTATATTTAACTTAGTTTGAAATTTGACTCCTTTAAAGATAATGTTAAGTCATGTTTATTTACTGTAAGACAGCAATCACATACTTCTCTGAATATTCTCCTGCAAAGAGGTCTGCATCATAAATTTCCTGTGCACCATCACATTTATTGTTTGCTGCTTCTAGGGCTATTAGAAATGCTTTCCAGTTACAGTCCTAATTTACAGCTCACCCACCTTGTCACCATGTAACTTGCCATCCTCACAAGGTTGCATGTCTGATCTTATGACTGCTTTCTTCCACACAAGAGGTGACTTTGAAATGACCTCAAAACAATTACTTTACTGAGTGTGGCAGTTATGAAAGAACACTTGGTGCTCAAATAGTATGGTCTGCCACTCACGTGAGGATATGGAAAATTGTGGGTTCAGCCTCTGAAAACAGATACATCACGCTTTTCTAACTTAGTAAAAGCTTGAAGACTTGGCAAAAATAACTGGGAATTAGTTTGGTGTAAAGAAATTTGGGGGGGCTGAGAGGGGAATCTAGAAAAATCACCAGCAGATCTGTTAAACTTTGATTCTAAACAACCAAAAAACAGCTCTCCTCATTACTTGTGTTAACTCTCTGTGGTCACTTGGAGAAGAATAATGGGATAAATAACAATCCAAATGGATCGGTGGAATCAGTCATATAATCTTGCTTGATTTCACTCTTTGATTGGATAGCTAATTACCTATTGAAAGGGCTCTATACATTTGTAATTTCTTTTACATTTAATTCAGAAAGGGCAGTGGGACTCTGCTTTTCAGAAAGATTTAAAAACAGCATTCAGGCAAAGGAGACTGAACTGCAGCATGCAGATAGTGACTGTGATCTTGCCACTGCAGATGCCCATTTGAGTTGAGTAAATCCAGAGTATTGGACTGAATACGCACAGATTGTCTGACCAATTTATGGATAGCAATGCTAATGTTGTTTTTTGAGGCCTGTCCCTATGTGCATATGCTTTAAACATGGGACTATCTTATGGCATTCTTGTGTGATCTGCCAATTATTTGTTATTTTATCCAGTAAATCATCTTTAAAGGTAGGGTTGCAGATAACTTTTTGGTTTTTTTGAGATTCCCAGATGCCTAAAGGCTGTAGAATATAGTAAGTGAAAGCACGGAATCCTATATAAAAAGAGGACTTCAATCACAATGCATCTTTTGCTGCTTAGCATTAGTGAATTCTTATCCCACAGAAAGTCACTTTTACTCTAGGAAACAACCTGTCTGTTTATCTGCTTGAGAAAGTTCAGGAGCAGCTCATTAGCATCACATAAGTAAAAGCAGAATAAGGTTTCTATTTCTAGAAAGCTCGTTTATAGAAGACAATTGCAATAACAAGGGTGGTGGTTTATTCTTTCACCTTATGGAGAGAGATTAAAAAGATAATATTTTTCTCCTTATAGTGAGCTCCCTGAAGGCCACTAATTTAAATTCAAAAATGCCAAACTTTCTTTGGATGAATTAGAAACTTTGCCTGGAGCATGTTAATAGGTCTCAATGAAGGAATAATCTTCCCATCTCTACAGGGCAGTTTACCTTATCCAGGTTTTTTGAAATCATTATTGTGAAGACACATGCCCAAAATATCATCTGCTGTGTATTTTTCATACATTTCTGTTCTTAACAGGAAGTTGGAGCCCTCAGTCTTATGTTGATCTGATGTTGTTTTTTAAGTGGAACAACCTTCCTTAATCAGTAACGCAAAAAAATGGATGGAACCTGCTTTCCAAAACTATTTCCAGAGATAGTGGAAAAAAAAAAGCCTCAGTGGAGGCTTTTGTTAATTTAAACTATTGAGTTGGTAGTCTTGGCCACTTTCTTCCACACTGGGATGGGGAATACAAGCTTTTCCATTCCTGCTTTAGCCCCACATTGTGGTACTAATGACTGAATAAGACGCAAAGATAAAGGAAGCTGAATTAATATGCTCATTTAATCTTCTTTGGACTACTGAGATTTCAGAAATAGTGCCAATTAGAAAAATTGTAACTGCAGTCTTGGCATTCATATGAATTAAATTTCACAAGTAAATGAAATTCTGTATAATGACTTTCCTGCAAGGGTTCTAATTCTGCTGGTTTGACTTGGTCAGAAGCTGCTGTATAAAAGACCCCATAAGAACTCTAGGATCCACGTTTAGTATTTGCCTCAGTTCAGTAATTGTTTTATTTTATGCGCCTTTTTAGAGTGCTCTGACAAGGAAGGAATGAACAGCTTATCTTATCAAGATTTATGGTCAATAGCTTCTGTAGTCTTGTGAAGAAGACATCTGCTGTGCAAATAGCAAGGTTAAAGTGATTGCACATGAAGTAAATACAAACTTCAGCTAGTATTTCATCCTGAAAACCAGTCTGAACAATACTTAGATAACTTCATGTAATGAAAGCCCTTTCATAATCTTGACCCGTATACAATTTTGTCAAATCCAAGGTCAGATAGAATTTAAAAAATAAGCTTTATTTGAACTTCTGTAACCATGATTTCACAATTGTAAGAATGCTCTTTAATAAAAAAACTACAAGCATTGTGTGATGGGTTTTTAAAAAAATCTTATATAACTCTCACAGTTTGATCAGTTGTAATAGAAAAGAAAGTATTATCTATTTGTTTAGGAAATATCTTCTAAACCATTGCAGCAGCAGACAAAAGGAGTTCATTTCAAATTGATTAATGTGCTATAAGTACCTGGAATTGCTTGGTCTAGTCACTTTGTTGCTTTCTCATCTCTCTGAAAAATCAAATGAAGCATCTGAAGATTCCTGATTGATGCAGTCAGCTTTGTACTGATATTACAGTGCATTTCAGGAAATGTTCAAAGAGGGGCAATAATTTTCAATCTATTTTCAAACATGCCACAGTAAAGTTTTTCTATCAGATTATACGAAGTCCATTTCCCAAAGAACTGTGCATTTTTGTGTTGTGCATTTGTGGGCAGCTGCTTTTACATATGGATCTTTGTAAATATGTATGAGAAAACTATGTATTGGTGATCATGTCTGCTGTTGTACTATGCCAAGGTGCATTTTTTTTCTCCATAACTCACACTGGGACATTTTCTTGTATACAAACTTTAATTATTTTGTTTTCTCAGAAGCCATGTGTAACTTGGTTTCATTTCATGATGTATTTACAAATTTTCCAAATCTTGCTGCAGAATGTTTCAGGACCAAATCCGGTAATTCATTGGTAAGAATGTTAAAGTACAGGAAACTGTAACAAAGAAGATTATTTTCCTCCTAAACAGGGAATTTAGACAAGATAGTATTACTAATTCCTATATTTGTTTCTCTCAGCTTGCAAGGAAAGCATGAATTATCTTAAATTATCAATTCCACAAAGTCATGACTGGATGTGATTTGGCCAAAAGAAGTTCATGCACCTAAGCTTCCTGAAGCTGTATAAAAATCTTAGTGTTGGTTTGGTTTCTTTATGAAAGCATTCAGTGAAAGAAAAGCATAGCCTTTGGTATCCATAAGCTGTACATGCAAACTCTGCAGGAGATCTTGAGCCGCAATAAAGGTGGAAATACAGAAAAACTCTAAAATTCTCTCAGGAACCCCCTCCAGTTCATAGCAGAATGGCTGGCTGCTCGCCATGCTGTCACTGGCTGCTGGCCAGCACCAGCACTCTGTGACCCCTTCTGACACAGCTCATAGGGGCTGGAGGATGACTTAATGCTGCTTCAAGCACCATTAACGACTCAAATTTTAAATGTGGATTCTCATCCAGAGTGGTGTGGGAAAGTCCACTACTCTGAGAAGGAACCAGGAAAGAGAAACATTCTCTTAAATTTAAATTTCATGTAACTGAATAAAAGGTGTCATTTTCTTCTGATCACTCCCATAAATAGCACTGTTGGTGTCTTTTCTTACAACAGCATGAGAAAAGAAATAACTGAGTTTATTAGCATACTGCTGTGATTTGTATAGTGTATCTTTTATATGCACTCTGAAAACTGCCTGGTATATACGTTCACTGTTCTTCTGTCTGAGTCTAAAATACAATGGAATATCCTGATTCAGGAAGAAAAATAGCAAAACACATTTAAGCCTGTATTTAACTTCCATTGACTGTAATGCGGTTAAAATAGACTTGTAAATTCTAATATGCATAGGTATTCTCACTCAGAAATACTTAGGAAAGATTATTTAAAGATATTAGTTCTGAAAAATGGAATGCTGACACTCTTAAAAATTCATTGAACACTCTTTGTAAAAAATATTTTGCTGTCTTTTGAGAGCAAAGCAAGTCTGTCTTGAAAATCTGGAAGTGGAGCACGAACATGATGAAATTAGTCTCATGATTGTTGTGATATAGATCTTAAATAGGGTCCTCTAATGACAATGATTTACCAAAATTATTTATTTTAAGTAGCTGAAGCAGTAACACAAGTGAATATTCTTTTGCAGTATAAATTGTGTTCAATTCAGTCTCTATTTGCTTGCTTATTGCTGCAGTGAAAGAAGCAAAACAGTTGCATAATCAAGTCTTTATTGTATTGGTGTAATTTGTATGTTTTCTTTATTGTTTCAGAACTGTCACAAATTATCATGGAACACTTATTTTCGTCCAGAATGGATGACTGAAACTGCTGAGTGAATTTCTCCATATTTTGGGGGTTGCATGATAAAGAAATGTCCAAAGACACTCTAGTTTTTTCTGTTATATAGCAAAGTATATTTTCTTCCTTTTGTAAACTTCAGCATATGCAGCCTGATTCTTTTTTGCTGAGGTGATTTTGTGCCACAGAAGTTTTCAATAGGGCTATATCCTCAGCACTTTCCTTCCTATGAGTATTATTTGTACAAAATTGTACTTACTTGTGTGAGCAGTGCCATTGTTTTCAACTTGACTACATTTACAGGGATATGCTCTCTGTAAACTTGGCCCAGTGAGACCAACTACAACGTAAAAGGAAAATTCTTTCCTTGAATTCACTGCAAGTTTGAACTAGGCTTACAATGGTACTAATTAAACTCCACCATGCTGTTTGAAAATTTACTTTTCAACAAGAAAGGGATAATCAATATAAAGGTTTGGGGGTTTTTTGGGGTTTTTTTGGGGTGGGTTTTTTGTTTTGGGGTTTTTTTGTTTGTTTGTTTTGTTTTGTTTCGATGTGGGGGAATGTCAATGCTTTGCTTAATAAAGTTGTTAGTGACAAGAGCAGCTCTGATCTTAGTCTGATCCTATTCTGAGGCTTGATTACCAAGGGCTGTTCCACTGCCTTGTGCAAATTACAGATCAGTTCGTGGCCCTGTGTGTTCTGTAGTACAGTGCCCCACAACTCCTTCATCTCAAGTACACCACTCCTGTTCTCTCTGTGTGGCTAATATTGTAAGCAAAGTTCCAAAATATAATAGTTCCAAAAAAAATTCTGCCTCTAGTTTTAGGCTATTTTATGATGGATTGTAACAAAAGACAGTGATTTTCAGTGTTCAGGTGCTTGCAATTCTTCATTCAATTGTCATTTACAGAATGCTACAGTTTAGCTAAGGCTTTTTTTTTTTTTTTTTTGGATGTAATAGTGTATGGCACTGTTTTTCTTCCAGTTCTCTGAATATGTTTCTTTTTCTAGGTTAAGAAGAATTAATTCCATCTAAAACTGTCTTCTTTTCTCTTTTTTAATTAGGCCTGGAAATATTTTGCATGACATTGTACACTTTTTCTCCATTCTATTTTTGTTTTGCAAAGTGACATGCTGGGTCTGTGCTTGTATTTTGTAGTGTTTGCCTTTGGTCGGCACTGTGTCAATGCAAAACTTTAAAAACAATAAAATACCAACTTTTGGGGAATGGAAAGGCTGAAGGATTGGCTGTATAGCTCTTTAATTTTAAAATTACAACAATACTCTCATATACAGTTTATAGAAGCACCTCTATCAACACTGAACCAACTTCTCCCAGAAAGTACATCTTCCAAATGAAAACTTCCCTTAAGAAAGCAATTTCCCTGTAGAATCAGTGAACTTTGCCACTACCTTGTCCTTCTTGAAATTTCCTGTGCTTCTGGCCCTTTAATTAAATGCAAGGAGTTCCTGCACGCAGGCAGCAAGGAGACAGATTATGGCAGAGGCAAATCAGTTTTATGAGAAACATGTAATGAGCCATACAGCCTGCAGAATTCTGGACAGCATAAAGGGGAGACACTTAAAGACAGTTTTCTCAGTGTCATCTCATTAGCCTGGGAACAAGGGTAAAGAGATAGGAGAATTCTTAATCAGAGACTCGAACTTGATTCTTGTTCTTATTGGAAGCTTGTTTTTCTAAAGGTTGTACAGTGTATTTTCAAGGGGTCTGACAGCTAAGCTGTAGTAACCTGACCTCTCTTGAGTTTCTATCACTACTGCTTGCCAACTGTGAACTAAATCCCAAACGGTAGTTCCATAAAACTGTAACTGGGAATATCTGAATGTAACCAGAATTTATAGTAAGTTTTGATTCTGGAACCCTTGCATAAGTAATCCTCTGAAATCAAATTGTTTCCACACAGGTGGTGCAATCAGAACTGTGTAGGGAATCCCATTTTCCACAAAAGCTTTTCTCCTATGACTATTTTAACATTAGATACAAAGCTGGTAAAGGTTTGAGCCTCAGCTCCTGAGTAACAATTATACTTTCCCCTTTGAAAGTATATTTTGGAACTAGTAATTGAGATCACTATATAAGGATAGGAAATAAAATATTGTGAGATTCCTTAAATAGCTGGAAAAAGCTTTTGTTCTGGAAAGGGGAAGTGAGTAGGTATGCAGGGGTGGGGGGGGGGAGAGGGAAGGGTGCATAATAGTTCCTACTGTAGTGCAGAATATGCAGGAGCAGAGCTATCAGCAAAGTGGAAAATAGGAATCAGTTTTGCTTCTAAAGAAAACAACTCCCAGGAGGAAGCAAAAGTCCATATGTAATACCATAACTGCTGATGTGCTGTTACTTCCCACAGCACAATGAAAGTTCAGCTTATTTTTTTTCTTAAAGTGGTACAAATGCAAATTCTCATACATAAAATCTAGTACAGAGCATCTACTAATTTAATGAGTCACCTGCTGCAATGTGTATTTTCCTCACTAATTCATCTGCAGAGGGGGAGATGACAGCAAAAGAAATCTCTTGCAATATGGACTGAAGGGATATTCTAGCATTTTCTTAACCGGACCTCCTGCCCCAACACAATCACCAAGGCCTATGACATGCCAGAGAATCATGAGTATAGAAGATGTTACAGTTTCTGAAGGCAAATTTTGGCCTTCAGTGTCTAGCTACCCTTATAGAACCCTTGGTATAGATCTATATATTTATCTTGTTTGTTGTTCAAAACTTTGAAATGTGTCCCTTATTTTAGCCAGTTGAAAGGTGCTGATGCCCACTTCTTGCCTACATTGAAGAAGCAGGAATAAATGTTCTCTTCTTGCAGACCTTGTACCCCTTGGTGGGTGGTACATGTGATGAAACTTCCTCTGACTTCTCTCCACCAAGGAAACTTATGCAGCCAGGTGAAGGTTCTGATGTCCTGGAGCCACATGTGACATGTGGCAAGGGAAGCTAAGCTTTAATTGATAGGAAGCTTTTGCCCCCATAAATACCCCAAATGTATTATTTCAAAATAGTTGCATTGCTAAATATTTAAGGTTATAGTTATGCTACTGCTGTCACTTTTAGGAAGTAGGAAAGCTGGGGTAACATGAGGTATGATCTCTGCTTTATGCCAGTAGGAGTTTTGTGTACATGAACTTACACTGGCAAAATGATTGCTGCTGCAATCTGGTCTGTGCATTATGGCTTCATTGTATTGGTATAATGCACATCACTGGTACGTTTGCAGTAGGAAAACTTTGGGGTTATCCCTGCATTAGAGTGCTTATAGTAGAGCTATAGCACAAGCAAATGGCAGGCATGATTCTGTAGGAGACACTAATTCTTATTTACTCATG